>NW_021163210.1:140000-336128 GCF_004324835.1 Dendronephthya gigantea | reverse complement strand
AAAATAAAGCTTGGTGAGTTATAGTAAACTGTAATGTGCACAGTACTAAACGCTAAAAATACACCTTTACGTAGGTCGATTATAATTTGCCTTAGTTGCTCGTTGCAGAGCAAGTTAATCTTAATATTTTGAGTCAGTATTTTAAAATGTTTTATCAGTATTCGTCCTGCATTTTTAAAACAAAGTTTTGGTCATTTATCACGTTGAATACCATATAAAACGAAAACCGTAATAGCGTAGAAATAAAATAAAAATGCAGAGCCGACATAAACCTTTACCAGCAAAATATTACTTCAGGATCTTTAATATGACACGAATTACAAGAAACAACCAGGGCAAATTGCAAAGATGGAATGATTTTCTTAAATTTTGCGAAATTTAAGAATGCGCAATATAATTTATAGTTCTGCAAACGAATAATATTTGAACAGATATGCAAATTTGCTACGGCAATCTGCATGTTCCATGTCCGCAATTTCTAGCCATTGTGGTCAGTGCAGCTCAAGGCTCTTACGCATTACTGCAAGAACTAGGCTAGATCACTACCGGTTAGTATGCTATACAATGTTCCACAATTAGCCTCTTTCAGGCGCAAATGGCAACAGCTACCAACATCATTGAATGAGCTTTAAGTTTAAAAGTGCACTTCAAACGAAAAGTTTATGTAAATTTTGATGGCGAAGTCCCGGTGGTATTGGAGACTTTAAGTAGCGACATTTTTAGCAACACTGGTATCACGCGTACATTAGGGAGGTTAAGATCTACTTCCACTACCAGTACCGATACAAAAATACATGACGTATTACTGTTTGGCAGCGCGGAAACTTTAAAGCGTTCAGATTGTGACTTCCGTAAGAAGTAAATAAACACGGCGGAGAATAGCGGCTATATTCACATCAAAAACTCTAATCACAATCCTTAAGTCTCAACAAACAAAGCAGAAACATTACACAACTAAAAACTAAATAATATTAGAAAAAACTGCAGGAAATGCAATAATACAGTAAATATAATTCGGTACTTCGCCTACCTATCCACTTCCATTTTCAGCCCCAAAACGGTACTCGCGACTTCCGGTGTTATCACATTTTGGACGATTGTTACGTCTGCGCATGCGCGTGACTGAATATTGGTATCGGTACTCGTAGCAGAAGTCGATCTTAACCTCCCTATTATTTGGCGGTAAACTCCCGTGTCAGCTGTTAGCGATTGACTGCATAAAAAAACAGTGTATTATATTTCAAGAAAAAAATATTAGAAAGGTATTTCGATGTGAAAATCAGTGTAAATATGTGTATTTGTTGTATTCCTTAGTATACGTATTAAGTGTGAAACTCTGTCAGTATATAGCACTTTGGAATATCTCAGTTCTTGCTTAACCCATTGTTTCAACGGATTTCTTCAGCTGACATTCTCCAAATATTATTTTGGATGCTCAGAAACGAAGTGTTTCGGTCTTATAAATTATTTCGCGCGAATTCGCTCATATAATACAAACACTGATCATGCAGCCTCGTTCCCAGGCGCTTTAAAAAATAAAATATATAGGAACACTACAGGCTTTTTCATAGATCAGTGGCTAACAGAGCGAGCGCGCAAGGAGTTTTCGGGAGGACACGACGGAGAAATGGAGCGCCTGGCAGAAAATGCAAATATTTTTTTCCAGAAATACGATTTCTGACAAATCGAGCTTTTCGGCGTTTTACTCGTGCATTCTTGCGTTTTTGATGGTTTGTGGCCATATGGATGACCTGGATCAATTGCTGAAGAAGTTCTCATTTGACGGTAATATTTTTTTACAGAATTTGGTTGCATTTTATATAATATTTAGTACGTTTTTAGAGTAGACTGTCAGTGAATCTTTCGTGTTGTTCTTAAATATGCTAATAATAATATCTGTCGACCGTTATCATATTTTGATGATAAAATTATCATTACAATAGCATCTTCAAGTTCTGATGATGATTTGGATTTATCGTCGCTTGGGTGACAAAATGTTCCAAGTAAGTCAATTGGTATAAGCGTTGGAAATTTATTCTCCCTGCTGAATACATTAAGCTGATATATTTTCCATTGACATTAAAAAATATGAATGCGCATGTTTCTATGTTTTAAATGTCATACAGTATGTATATTTCAAATACTTTTTAAGCATGTTAACTGGGCCAGCTCCGCCAATCAAACCTGAAGTTGACATTTACATTGATTTGCCTCACAGTGTGTCTTTCATTCGTATGCCGTCACTATGCCCCAACATGTTCCTGTGTTTAACAATAAATACTGTACACATGTTCACTGTAATATACAAATGTGTAATGTGTAAAATAACTGGACAATCTAGGAGAGCATTTTAACCAAAATGAAAATCCTGCAACAATTGCTATTTTTTGTTTATGACTGTGTGCTAGTTAGAAACTTTCAGCTATTTCATATAGTTATCTCCTGCTGGAGATGTGTGCTTGAATACTCTAAATGTAGTCTAGCAGCCAACTAAAGCTATCTTCTCTTGCAGATGGATGTCTGGGTCAATAAACCACCATAACGCATGGAGATTAAAACTTAATTTATAATATAATTCATATATACACTATATAATAATTATATTAACCATATTACAATTATAATTCATGTATGGTGTTGCACACTGTCATAGAAAGAGAGTAGGGGGTTACAGAGATTGCTAGACAATAATTATATTTAGTGTTCTTTGTGTTATTGCCATCTACATGCAACCTCATGGGTTATGTTCAACAGGTTATGATACAAATTTGTGTTTTTAAAACACCTTTTCAAAGACATCTAGAGCCTGATGCTACTAGTCAGCAGTTAATAAAAGACCAGCAGTTAATAAAGGAAAACATCCGCTGTCTCTGCATGTTGTTGAAATTTTAATCCAAGTCCAATAGGTTTGCATGTAAGTAAGCATTTTGTAATATATGTATTCAACTTGATATATACCTCTTATCACATTTCTAATGAACTTGGGTGTTAACACAAAATATCTTTAGAATCTTTTTTAATGCATTAATGCATTATACCTACTGGCTACTATATTCTAGCATATAATTTGTCAAGTGGCCAATGCAATAAAAGAAGGCACAGATTGGCTGCAGATTAGGAATGAATTGTGGAATATAATATGGATCCAAATGTATATGTAGAACAGTCACTGTTGATGGCTTCCCTCGATTTGTCCAGTGAGGAGAAAAGCATACTATCAAGGGACGTTTCCCAAATTCTAATAAAAATACAAAAATGTTATATTTTAGAACTTCATAAGAGTTAAAATAAATGTATATAGAGGTGCATACCTTTGTTCTACAATAATCAAATATCTTATCCATACATTTTCTTGTTTCTTCATGTAGAATTTTGCAAATTCGAATGGATTCGCCTTTTGCCCCGCTTGAAAATTCTTTATTTGGAAATGATGACAGTGCGATACCTAAACACTCGTGCATAAAATTTTCCCCATGCATATAATTCTGTGTATCGCTCTTAAAAAGTCCGGCAGAATTAATATTTTAACAAGTTCCTCTTTTGCACTTTTGAATAATAAATTAACAGCAGCGAAGTGAACTCATAAATCGTGAGCCGCCATGTTGTATGCATTTTCTGCCAGGCGCTTCTTTCTCTGCGTCCTCCCCAAAATTCCTTGCGCTCTGCTTAGCCACTGATCTATGTAAAAAGCCTGTAGTGTTCCTATATTTTATTTTATTTAAAGCGCCTGGGAACGAGGCTGCTGATCATGCATGTCAGAAACGTTTATAACATGCATCGATAACGTATGCAACAGCAGCGCGTGCATGGAAAAGCATACACGTGAAAGCTAATGGTTTTAGCTAAAGCCGTAAACCCTCAGAAAACTTTGATTATGGTAAAAAACCCGGTGGTAGCTAATCAAGAACAGCCCAGCGATGTTTTTGTAAGAAGGATGCGTTAATAGATTGTACGATTATTGTGCATGGTTGTAACGACACCATGGTTAGCAATAAGTTAATCAACTAGAGGGCACAAAAAAAATTGTGTGCATGTGAGCGCGCGTTTTGACATGCAAATTGCATGGGTTTAATATTACGTTTAAAAAATATCCCCTAAGAGACAGGATAACTTTCAAGACTTGTGGGTTGTACTAGTGAGTTTAGTAATGCTTATTGCGCCTTTGCCTACGCAAAGAAGCCCTATTTTACCTTCCCCTTTGCATTCAGTTATACACTATACTCGATTTTCATTTATTTGGAGAGATGAAATGCCTCATCAATTTCAATATTTATCACTCTACCCTAGCTGAGATGAAATATTCAAAAATAATCAAGTTCTCGTTACATATTTCACAAATTCAATGCTGTATTTTTTGAACAATAACAAACCATTTTCATTTTAGCATCGCAAGCTATTACTGCTACCACATCACGTCCCAAGGAGAATTTTGTTTATTAAAAACTGGTTTTCACATATTATTGTTTGGATAGTTTTATTTCTGAATCCCTTTTCCCTACTCTCAAATAGATCCTTAAAGAACGGAATTCTGAATAGCTTCTTTTAATAGCTGCTTTGCATTCGAATTGTTTTAGAGGAAAACCAAAGTCGTATAAAAATGGCATACGTTCCAAAAATCTATAGTTATGGTCAACTTCCTGACACCAGCGGAAATTCGACTGTATATATCTTCACGACGCAGGCCTCCCTGGCACAGTAAAGGAGGTTCTCGTTTATATGTGGGCCACAACCAAGGGTGATGAGGCATTTCATCGTTATTACTATGAAGTGTCCACCAAAGATGGAACGCAAAAATACAGTCAATACATGAATGTTGCTGCGTCGAGAGATGTTTCTCTTAATTCCGCCAATCTCTGGCTGCCTGTTTTCCCAGGCAACGGTAGGTAACTCGTTAGTTTCTACACCTTGCGATGCTGCGAGCATTGAAATATAAGCACTGCTTGTTCAAAATTTTAGTAACATGATTACGGTAGGTTTTTGACAATGTAGCAAACAAATTCATCATTTGGGTTTTACTTTGAGATGAGAAGTTATTTTAAGATCATTTCCGACAGCCAAATAATAAAGATAATATTCTTGAGATTAAAAAGAAGTAATAGAATTTAAAAAAATAATATAAGTTAGTGGGAGCATTTAAATTAGTAATTTTAATTTTTGATTGCATGTAATTTGTTTTAATAAGTTTGCATGCATAGCTGATTTCGCAAGCTTCAAATATGCAGCCATAAAGCCTGTCGAAAGCTTGGTGGCAGCTAGTTCCGGGCTTGCAACAGAAGTTATACAGAACATTTTTAAGTTGCGTAGGAGAAGTAACAATTTGAATAGATGGTGTGCTGCCGTGTTAAATCTATAAAAGATTGCCTCAAAACCAACCCGAGTTACGAAGGAATCAACATCTCTGCTTTATGTTATTTTAACAATAGTTCACCTGTTGGTAACTGTCCAAAATTATTCTGACTGTTCTTGTTTTGCTTGATTTGAGCAAAGCATTTGACAATATCGACCACGACCGTCTGTTCCACAAGTTGCAGAACTGTGGAATCTCGTCAAATACACCAGAATGGTTTGGCGCTGAAATATAGGACTAACTTCACATAACGAATAGATTTCCCCAAACTGGTATACTGGACCCCTCCCTTATTGTTCAATCTGTTCATCAATGATCTTAAAAAGTAAGCTGGAAAGTTATGTAGATGACTCCAAACTCTTTTTATCATCTTGTACTGGAAACTTGAAGATGTAGCTATAGTAACAACAGTAAATACCGTAAATGATCGATTAAGCGCCGCGGCGCTTATTGCAAATATCGATTTTAAGATGCGGCGCTTATTTGACAGCGGCGCTTATTCGACAGAGGCGCTTATTTCAAAGGGAGCAAATAGATTATTTTCTGAAGGCCGATGAATCGAACAAACGTATGGTAGAGGTTACATGAAAAAGAAAGCGCGATGTTGGGCTGGTGATTCCTGCTAAGTTCACAGCATTTACGGCGAATCGACGACTTGCCCAAGTATTAGACACGGAGTTAATTAGGAAGAAGGAAAATTTTAAACTATCAGAACTGTCATATGAGCCCGTTTGTAAAAGATATTCGACAATAAAACTTTAGTTTTAATACTGGCAGTCGTTCTCAATAGTTTTAATGTTAAGATTAACGCGTTTAAATAAAGAATCGTTTATTTCTACATTTTTTAGCGTTTATTTATATCTTCCTAAATGGTCGCCGCGGCGCTTATTCAACAGCGGCGCTTATTAAATTCTTTTTATTGAGGTGCGGCGCTTATTCGACAGCGGCGCTTATTCGAGTAGCGGCGCTTAATCGATCATTTACGGTAATGATCTTTTCACAGCTGCTACTTATATATTTAAGTAACAATTGCCTTCTTGCTAACCCGGATAAAACAAAGATTATGTTCCTTGGAACACAACAAATGCTGAAACACATTCCGGCCGGTACCTCATTTATGTTTTTTGGGAGACCTATACAACCAGTCCAACATGCCAAAGATCTTAGCCTATAATTATGGACACAAGTCTATCATTTAATAAACACATGTCAAGCAGTCATTATTATGTTGTATGAAGAAACTGCATCAAATAAATAGAATTAAGAACATTTTTAGGCAAATTAACTCTGGAAATGATAATACAAATCTTATGTCTTTTCCATCCTCAACGAGTCAAAAAAACATTTTTAAATATAAGACAGTGCAAAACTTTGCTGCGCCATAATGACCGTATCCCGCAAATATGGCCATATAACACCTGCTTTAAAGCAACTGAAATATCTTAGCTTCCCGTTGAGGACATTTTGTATCTGCGGGACTGCGTTATGACGTATAAATGTATGAACAAGTTCGAACCTGATTACCTATGCCAAAAGTTTGTTACTCATTCTTTGATTAGCAAGAACGAGTTTTTAAAACTTCTAAAGCTCAGAGGTCCTTTTTATATAGGACTTCAACAATTTGAAATAGCCTTGACGACTCACTAAAATCTAGATTGACAGTCCAAAGGTTTAAACTTAATATGTAGAAAATTCCTCTCACGGATTTCTCAGATAAGTAATCCTCTGTAAATGTAAATTTGAGCCAATGTTTAAAACTGGAGTTTTTCGGTATTATCACGGCATATTTGTAAATTAATTCAAACCTTTGTAAATAATGCGATATAGGCTACAGTAGTATAATATGAAGAAGCGTAAATTCGAGCTGAAAAGCTTCGCGAGGAGCTTCTAATGCATGCTCTATAGATGTATATGGATGTATGTCAACCGACCCTTACGCGTTAAACAAATCATACAGCGATTTTCGGCCTAAAAATGGTTTGAACAAAGAATCCGAAATAGGATTTTAGACGGTTCAATTTCACCAACAGGATTGCTTAAAACCTGAGTTAGAAATGTTTTGTTATCCGACGGGAAAATGTCAATTGTAAGGATACCTAAATCGATGTATGTGCAAATTTCCACACTATACGCTCTGATCTTCTTTAGGAGTAGTTACCGTAAAATTGGTGGACGCTGATCCTGCTGCAAAATCAGGTAAATGCATTGCTCACAGATGCGAGAAGAAAAGCGGAAGAAGTGGACAAGGAGAAATGACCTTCAGTGAATTCTTCGTCTTGGGTTATCGCACTTAATTTTAAACTAAAACATCGTCCTAAGCATATTGTTATTTTTTTCCGATATCAGGTGTGATGACGTTGATAAATACATTTGTTTAACTTTCTTTACTGAATTTGTTAAATTTTATTCTCCTGCTCTCCTGCATGGTTAATACTTACATGGCCGATGGTTTTCGGGGTGTGAGAAGCAGAACATTCGTCTTCATAAAGCTTATAACCATGCAGTAAAGCAAAGCATCTTGTATGTCAACCAGTATCATTTATGTACACGAAATGACACACTTGTACGATACGTTATAGATTTGATGTTTTTATAAGAA
The DNA here is from genome assembly GCF_004324835.1 of Dendronephthya gigantea. NCBI lineage: Eukaryota > Metazoa > Cnidaria > Anthozoa > Malacalcyonacea > Nephtheidae > Dendronephthya > Dendronephthya gigantea. The sequence continues at coordinate 328,182 of NW_021163210.1, read as the reverse complement.
TTATTAGCTGCGAACGAACGAGGTACAGTTTTTCCCCACCAGGACAAAAATCTATAGCTATTTTCCCGCAACAGCAAAAATACTTGACGAAAGTATAAATTTAACATCTTGGAAAAAGTGTCTGGCAAAAAAAGAGAACATGCATGGGTACGCAACGCGCACATCGGGATAAGCTTGAAAAGGAGAACAAAATTATCAATTTATTGAACAACTGACCTGAAATATTTTGACGTAAATAGTTTTATTTTCGATGGAAGTACATATTTAAAGCAAAAGATGTTGTCTAACCGTTTAAATCTAAACGCCTTTCGAACAACCGGCCCCTGGTGGCGATAAAGCTATAAGCCTTGGCAAACTGAAATGGGCAAGTTTTGTTCACTTAATACAACTGTATCATATTATTACAATTAATGCACTAATTTTACACTCCCTAACTCAAATTACATACAGTATTTGCTCCACTGCACCTTAAAATTCGAAAATACTTTTTAATTATATCTCTACTCCTTCCACTGATATTAAAACACATGCAGTAACATAATGCTGATTGTCTTGCACGTAAATCTTGTGAATGTGAATCAAACACTTTAAGTACTTCACGAAAGCTTTGTATCAGAAATATTTAAAGAATTTGAACGGACCGAAAAAGAACTTCGCATTCAACTAGCAATAAAAAAATAGGTTTAACCCTCTTTACGTTAAAGAAACTTGTAAAATCAAAGTGTCATTTCTTGTTTCAAGCTTTATTCATGCTCAGATGCCATGGGCTTGTGTATAAAAACCGGCGTAGTTTTGATGTGTAATTTCAACTAGGCGGCCTGGAATTTGGCCTCAGGGTTCGCGACCAATTATCGTTCCATGCATTCGTTTTAGTGTTCAGTCCGGGACCGGTTGCAACAGACAAATACACTTCAAAATAAACCTGTCCAACATCATAATTTTAGCGGTTCAAATTTAAAAGAGGTTTAAAGAATTTTGAAAAAAAAGAAGTGAAAATAGTGAAGACCTTAACAAGAATCAAACCGGGATGTTCCGTATGCAGGGCAAGCGCCCCTTTCGACCACCGTAACGTTGCTGGATTCGAAAGTATTTAGTTCTATTTACAGTGCTCAACATAGAAAATGGATTAAACAGACATGGTTACAAAGCTAGACAATAACAAGCCGGACTAGATTCCTGTCTTCCGCAGCAAATACCGCTTCGTTTGGACGCCATGCTGTCTTCGCTCTGTAAATAACCGTGGTATCATGCTTCGTTGTGGGACACATTGCATATTAGAATGGGTGAAACTGGTGTGCAATGTTCAATCTGCAAGTACTTTCTGTGCATTATCTTTTTGAGGTTCCCTGTATAACGCGCATGGAAGATTCCACACAGCAAGCGCGACTTGCTTTTTACTCGAGCTAAAGCGAGTCTTAAATTCGATCTGGGTATTTTTCGCCCAAAACTTATTCTCCCACGCGGCCAATCTTCATTTTGGCCAATCAAAATAAATCGTTGTCGCATGTATACGGGCTCAGCCGGTATTATTGGTAGCTGCTGATATATATCCTCGACAATTTGGTTTGAATTGGTTTTATTCTAAGAAACAAATTGCAACATATTACTAATCTTCGCTTATCAAGCTTTACAAAATTGACATATCACATTCAATACTTAGCATATTACAAGACAAACACAGCAAGTTGCATGTTACATACAGTGCATGGGATTTTATTTCACTTAATTAAACGGGATCATCGAAGCAGAATAAAAAAATTTTTAAATAAAAACATTTCGTTTGATTTATTTGATAACAAGGGGAATTTCGTTTTAGACCAATCAGCAAATTTGTTTTTATTTTAAATAACCCAATCAGAATGCATAAATTTTTATAAAAAGTACAATATATACCATTTTACATGAAGTATTTAAAATTTAGGCATTCTGATTGGCTTTGCCTAAAATATGTAAACAAATATGGCGATTAGTTTAAGACGAAATTCCTCCTTGTTTTATTTATACTATCGAAAATAAATACCTGGGACCCGCAGCCTCTCTTTCGGCCCCCCAGAGAAAAACAAAAATTCTCATCTAATTTGTTCCACAGAAGTGCGACATAATTTACATAAACGAGGCGAAGAGCTAAAACATGCTTTCAATATCAGTTTTCCTTGAATCACTACTACACAATTCAGTTTTTTCAATTATTAGATTTCCGTGGTTGCACTTGTTAGCAATTTTATTCCGTTTTTGCTGCAGTTCTCCTCTTGTACTTTGTCCCCAAATCATCCCTCTGAACATATTCTTGAAAGCAATTTTATAGGTCTGGTCAAGACAAGCATATATAAATGGATTACATAGACTATTTACAAGTGGAAGCACTTCTATTACGTAATTCGTGATAACATGACGATGCCATGAGCTTGTTGAATCTTCTTGTTTTGGATCGTAAACGTCGGGGTTATTTAACATGTCAAAAAGACGAACAACAATTGGTATCCAGCAAAGCATGAAGACGCCAACGACGACTAAAAACATTCGTATAACTTTAAGATCTTGGAAGAAGCCATTTCTGTGCCGGAGTTGACTGTTCGCTTGCCCTAATTCACCATTCTGCAGCATTTGTCGTCGCTTATGAACAACATGGAAGATAAGGCAATACATGACCGCCATAAATATGATTGGTAAAAATATCGATATTACAGAAAAAGCAATGTAGGTACTCGACTTCATAGTAAAACAGTCGAGGCCTTTTGTTAATCCGTTGCTTCCTGAATTCGGAGCGGCGGCGTACGAGGCAATGACAGCGGATATAATCCAAATAAAGCAAATTATCTTCAATGACGTGGAAGTCCTCATTCGTGTTCTATACTGAAGTGGTTTGCTGATTTTAAGATACCGGTCGAAACTAATGAATGTTAATGTATAAATGGATGTCACAAGGGAAAATATACTGATCCACACTAGGAAACGACACAGATGGACATTGCGCTCATTAATTTTGAAGTGCGACAGTACTAGCACAGGAGCCACGAATGCGCCCACCAAAAGATCAGCGGCAGCCAGACCAGCGACAAAATATTTATTCGGTTGATGGAGACTCTTCTTTTTCCACGTCACAACTAAAACCAAAGCATTTCCCAGAATTATTAAGATGCCGGTAAACGTCCCAACGAATATCATTACCGATTCTATGGTTTCGTTTCGTTCCATGAAATTGTCTTTTGTTGGACTCATGTAGTTACAATCTGTATAATTACTTTGCATCCTCACTGGCAATCCTGGCCGATTCTAAATAATATCAATATCATTGGTAACTCCTTTTAACATTTACAAATTACATGAACCTAGTCGTTCTTTGTATAAAAATTTTAGCCGAATTATTTCTATTTATTATATAATATGCAGTGTTTTATTGACGAATCCGCCATTTTGAAAAGCGATAATAACACAAGTACGATTATTCATGATAATAACACATGTGCGATTATTCATGATAATAACACATGTGCGATTATCGTGTTTGATCCATCGATCTGGAATCAGGAAGAGGGACAAAAAACTTTTCAAAGGCAATCACCTGCCAAAAAGCCATTTATAAGTAAATCACAAAATCGTTATCAACGTTTCGACTTTAATATCTTCTTCAAGTAAACTAAAAAAACAAGCATCTACTTTTATCCCCGAGCCGTTGGGAGCACCGTGCGAGGGACTAATACCGCTCGGATATTTACACCCACGATGCGCAAAGGATATTTACACCCACAATGGACCTCATGTCATGGGCGGTCCTCTACGTTATGCGCATGCGTCACTGTGAACTTCTACACTTTTCATTTTTCAAACGTGCATAACTGATAGTGGTTGCATAACTGCCATTTCGCAAAATTTTGATGAAATTTTTAAATTTATATTTTCATAAATATGGAACATATATTATATAATTACATTAGAGGGAAACTCGAATGGTCAGGACTTTTTTCGTTTTAACAATTAAGTTAACAAGACCAAATTTTCGACCAAATTTATTGTGTAAAATGAAGTCGGATGATTTTACGCTTGATAATATTTCACCCGGCACAGCTTTAAAAAGTCATCATTCTTTTTTGGTATAAACAAAATTTAATATTCTCAAATGTATTTAACTATAAATCTGAATGTTTTATGTGATAGATTACATTATAATTTGATTTATAAATTCCAATGACAAAAAGAAAATCAAATCAAAATATTTGCGTGCAAAAACCGGTCGAGGCGTAAAATAAAACTTTGGAAGTTGTATGAAACGTCTGATGTGATATTTCATGGTAATTAATAAATAAAATAATTTAACGCTAACTATAAATGAGTAACTTAACATCCAGAAAAAATAAGAATCTTTACATATTTTTGCCATTTTTTTCACAAAAATATGATGTTAACTCATAGGTTACCCGAAAATGTGTTTTTTCATGACATTAATCCACAATTAGCATTTTAATCCGTTATAATTTCCATTACAAGAAGTAGCGCACGCACTCATAATTAAAAAATGTCAATGATCTCTTATGTATAAAATATATACAAGGTTGGCAAGTATATTACTGTATACAAATAATATATCAATAAACAAATACATCAAAAACACTTGATTCGCCCAAGCAGCGCCCACGTCAACACAGTGTCAGCCAATCACAGGGCATAAATCTGTGAAGTTTCGCTAAATTCAGCCTTTTTAAGACAAAAAATTACAGGAAAGATGTTTAAAATTTACTCATGCTCATACTGAGCTGTTTTTTTAACAGATTGAAGTGTTTTTGATGTATTTTTTATTGATATATTATTTGTATACAGTAATATACTTGCCAAGTAATATACAGACCAAACACAATTAACATACCCATCCAAGTAGCAAAATATAGTTTGTTCATCCACTAGCTTTACTTCACCAGATGTTACCTTAAACCCAACTTCTTCTTTTCTTTCACTTTCTTTTTAACAACATCAGTAATATACTCTTTTATAGATAAGAGATCATTGACATTTTTTAATGAGTGCGTGCGCTACTTCATGTAATGCAAATTATAACGGATCAAAATGCTAATTGTGGATTAATGTCATGAAAAACACATTTTCGGGTAACCTATAGTAAACTTTGATTCTTTGAAAATATACCGCCCTTGCGAGTTGCTATGACTACAGTGCTTCCACGCGCAGAAAAACATTTCCATACCTCATTTCCCCAAACCTCCAACCCACAAAATTTTTTTAACTATCATGTTACCATCCCTGGACACCGCAGAAATTGGTGTTGGAAGTCAAATATCTCATCAGTTGCTCACATTTGAATCCTAGTATTCAGAAACTGCTGTCAAAGAAAATACTATCAAAGTTGAAAACAAGTTCAATTTTTTTCCAATATCGGTTTTGGAAACTTTTGAAGGCTCTTCGTATGCATCTGCCACCGTAAAATGGCCATTTTGAGACATTTTCAGACATTTTCAGATGATTTGTTTTTGCCGTGTGCAAGCTTCAAATCTTTTCTGCAAGATATATTTTGTTGAGTATTTATAAATCTTTTAGCTTGCCGAATTTAAAGTCTAAGTATTGAGAATTACGGCTAAGTCTACCAATTTCCGCGGTGTCCCATCCCTGTAGACACGGCGGAAATTGGTAAAATTGAGAAAACTTCTCAACACTTATAGGCTTTAAATTGGTAAAAAAAAAGATTTATAGATACTACACAAAATATGTCTTGCACAAAAGATTTTTAAAAAGCTTGCACACGATAAAAACGAATCATCTGAATTAATAACCTTGGGTATACTTTAACCAACAAAATGGCCATTTCACAGCGGTCAGATGTGTATGATGATCAAGAGCATAATGCGTACTCGGAAGAAAGACCGAATTATTCAATAGTTTTCTCTTTGATAGCGACACAGCAATGCACAATGTGAACCAGTGAACCAATGTGAACCATAAACACCAATTCAGTCTGCGGTATACATATAAGTTAAAATGTAAAGTTATTATCATTCGGTATTTTTCGTGCAAAGCAACACTTTGTTGTAGTTTTAGAGCTCTGAAAGTGTACCGGTTAAGAAAATAGAATATTGCCACCTGCATGTATCCAGTCAATCATGATCTTAAGAAATTAAGGCAATTTATTATTTTCATTCGATATAATAACTCCAGATCGGCTGTTTTTTGCGAACACTTACTCTCCGATTCCTATAGTATATCAGTGGTTTGCTATTTTGAAAAAGAATTCTGTGTCACTCAAAAAGCCACCAAGAAATTTCTTGATCGTGTAAAAGCAGCCAAACCTCTTTAAAGCTTGGTTTTCATATGTCACTGACAGGCGGCAATTAATTGTGTGTGGTGGGTGACGAAGCACATTATTCCATGCACTCTTCGTCGGTGACATTCTCTGAACAGGTTTAATTGAAAGGCAACGGTTAAGCCAATTTTCTATTGCATGTGTCCTGATAAGTCATTTTTAACCGATGTTAAATATAAACTGAGAATGACTTGTATTAAATAAACCATAATATAGCATATAGTTGATTAAGTTTGTTTTTTTAGAGGGTGCATGTGCGCGATCGATTACAGTCAATTACCATTACTTCTAATCGCTTCTTAATTTTGTCTGTTATGCGGGATCTTAATCAGGAATACGCCTCCCAACCCGATATCGATGCTTCCTATTCCACTTCCGTGGAAAGTTATAAGTATAGGTAAACAACGTGCAGTGGCCTTTATCAATAATTTGCAGGGTAGGTAAATAAAAATTAGTAAAAATTAGTAAAAATTAGTAAAAATTAGTAAAAGTAGTAAAAATTTTCTGTACAAGCAGAATCTTAAATGAAAATGCTTTTAACCGCCGTTGAAATCATACCGGCGAGTCAACCTTAATTGATTTGCTATACTCCATTGCTTTCTAAATTGGGCATCAAACCCATAAAATAACTTCGAGATAATGTTGAAATAGATTAAACACGAATAATTAAAAAGCAAGTGCGATACAGTCAGCATGTAGTCATTATCCTCTTTGTAGTTTAATAGTAAGGATAATGTCCCAGAGTCGCAGTTGCGTAAGTTTGATCGATTCTTGCAGGAACGCGTAGTTGCCTTCCTCTCAATGCATGTCCCGCTTTGGCTTTAAAACTTGCAATATTATATAATATATCGTTCTGTCGACAAATATCCCATATTATATAAAGGTAGGGAAGAGTTCTCTCACCTTTGATATATATATGACCCACCCACACTTGGGAATTCCGCTGAACTGTGTACAGAAATCAAGCAATCAAGCTCTGCGTCTTTTATTTCACGAACATGCAGGACTTAACTCTTGGGTTGTTTTAGCATAGGCGGCACCTGATAATTGATAATTAGCAGGTAATTGACGTCACGCGCGGTGTTGACGTTCATATGAAATATCAAGTCAGAGGTATCAAGCCAGATGAATATATATTCATGGCGGGCTAAAGTGTACGTGCGTAATCGATTTTTATCTCAAAATGAAATGATTCAGTCCTTGCAACTTTATATATACGTATACGTCTTATAGTTTTTGATACTAGAAATGACAATGATTATGATTTAGTTTTACCTGCGTGCTCTTATACGACAGTTTATACTGCTGTTTGCAGATCGGAAGGCAAAAAAATATTGATGTTGACATACCATTGTGGATGGCGCACGACTAAAGTTGCGGGAATTCATAAAGAGTTTTATTAACACTGCGGTAAAACGTCAACTCACGCATCAAATCTCCATGTAAAAGGCATTAAAAAATAATTGTTCTGAAAGTTTTTCTTATAAATGGCAACTCTATAACCTAAATGAGTGATATTGCGTGTCTCTCAAACCATATATCGAGCGCATAAATAATATAAACGCTTCTATAGATACTAAGGATATAAACAGAGAGAAAGTTCAAGAAGTTTCATGCGACAAGGACTTTGCTACATGAACTTTAGTTTAAAGTGGAGGTGAATTTCATTAAATATAGCTATTAGATGATACCTCAGCAGAATTTTTTAAAGTGGCCACGATCCGTTTTGCCAAAGTGACTCTGAAAAGCCAGTCTGACTCATGACAGAATTTGTGAAATTGAGCAATCACGAATAAGCGCTTGCAATAAATTCCGCAAATACAATTAGAAAAATTGTTATCAATAATCTGCCTTTCCTCCAGTTTCAATGCATGTTGAAACAGACAAGCTTGCGCACCGAGCAAATATCCCTCATCTTATATATTTTGACAAATTAAATTTCACTCGCGAAAGTTTAGTTGACAAGCGCATTTACATGTTCGTGACAACTTTTTTTCTAGCTCATACCCAATATTAACGACTCGATCGTATATGACCTCCACAATATCGCTGTCTAGTCCAATCCTTTCTGTTTCGAGTGATTATATACATTTGCATATAACTATAAGTCCCCAGCCTCGTTCCCAGGCCCCTTTAAATAAAATAAATATAGGAACACTACAGGTTCTTACATAGATCAGTGGCTAAGCTGAGCGAGCGCGCAAGGAGTTTTGGGGAGGACGCGGGAAAGGAAGCTCCGTCGATTGCTCCGTCGCGTCCTCCCCATTTTCTACACATTTTTGCCTCATTCACGAATATTTTACCTGGTTGCACTATCATAATTAATAAAACACTAAAACAGCGGGGTTTTTACCTGTAATTTATTCTTAGTCCTAATCAACAATCTATAATTATATATTTTTAGAGCCTATTCCACGTCGTCTCGAACGCGCGTGCATCTTTTTCATCTGCTGGCAGATAACTGACTTATATGCAAGTGAGCCTACGGTGGTTAACAAGCGGTATTCATTTGAATGTATTTATGTATTAATAATTGATGTATTTTTGGATGTTGTTATTAAACAAGGTTTTCATTCGTTAATACTATGTTTACTATTTTTCAAACGTATAATAAAACAATTATTGAATTCGGTTTTTGTGATATGCAGAGTTATCAAGGTCTCGCTAAGCTCTGCATATCACAAAACCTCCATCCAATAATTGTTTATTATCATGTAGCAGGAGCCTTCGATCGCTAGTTAATATCGACTATGAAGACTGAAATGTTGGTTCCCCGTCAAGTTATATGCAGTCTGCATGGTGGTGATGTCAATTAAAGATTTTAGCCTAAAACACACAGCTGATGTCGCACGTGTGGGGTTTGCGGACAGAATATCGATTATCGTTATTATATTGGTGATGCATTATACACTGGCAGTCAAAAAGAACTGCTCAAAAGTTATTTTTTACGATGAAATACAGGAATGCATAAAGTCACTCTTTTGAAACTATAAATTAAATGAAATATGTACAATTTTTGTATTTAGTATTTGGTAGGCCTTCCTCTCGCCTTTATGATGGCTTTACACCTGCGAGGCATGCTATCTATCAAGTTCCTTAGGTTATCTTGAGGGAATTCTCTCCAAGCAGTTTGGACACTGTCTCACAGTTAATCGTTATTTTGGGAATTTTTCTCTTGAACCATAGTTTTAACATGTTCCCACAGATTCTCTATCGGGTTGAGATCTGGTGACTGTGCTGGTCAGTCCATGACTGTAATTTCCTCTTCCTCAAACCAATTCCTTGCTACCCTGGAGGTATGGCAGGTGGCATTGTCTTGCTGAAATATCCAGGCATCAGGCAACATGTGAGTTGTGGGAATAATTGCATTCTCCAAGACAGAAATGTACCCAGGCCAGTGAACTCAAAAGAACTGGAAGGCTACCTCCTGCCGGAGATTTGAAGCCAAATTTTGGGGTCATGCCCAGTCTTTTCACGCAACTAAACACGCGGTTTTTTGAGACTTCAAAAATAATACTTCAACATGCAAGCACTAAAAACATCTTTTAGAGATCATAAAGTACGTTTTGCACAGTTTTTTACGATAAAAGCATCCGTGAAAACTACAGAGTAAAGTATACTAAATTTATCTGTATCAAACTCGCAATTAAATTAACACATAACAACAAAATATATATTTTTCGTTTTGTTGCCTGCAAACCTTTTTGAAGTAGTGATCGTTTTCGAACAAACTGTTTACATTTTCCTAATAATTTCACCACGCCGCGGTTCGAGGTATGCTTTAATCAGCATTGATTACAAAATTATAGCCTAAATCAATCCTGAAAAGGCCCTCGCGAGAATGTCTCGCAACATGTACACGCGTGTCTGGAGGTAAAACACGCGTGTCTGGAGGTCAAATTTGGCTTCAATAATTTTGGCTATTTTAATCAGGAGGTAGCCTTCCAGTTCTTTTGAGCTCAATGACCCAGGCCCGTTTAGCCTACCGTTCACCTTAGAGAAACATCTAGTCCCCCTTGAATTCATGCATCCCCATACCATTATTACGCCACCGCCATGCTTTACCGTTGGTTGTACACAATATTCTTTGAGGTCCTTGCCAACCATTCTCCTGACATACACCCGACCATCAGTCCTATGGAGTAGAAATCGTGACTGGTCAATAAAGATTACTTTTGACCAGAGATGAGACGTGGCTTCTTCCTTGGTTTGCAGCCATTGAGACCAGCTTCTTCTAACCTTCGTTGGGTGGTGGAAACAGAGATATTGACTCCATGCTCATTTGACATCTCTGCTTTAATCTCGAGAGCGGTTTTAAAGCGATCAGCTTTGCTTTTTCGAACCACAATGTTGTCTTATCTTCTTGTTGTCTTTCTTTTCCTGCCCGGTATCTTGCAATCTTTAACGCTTCCAGTCAGTCTCTTCTTCCTGAGTATGTCACTGACACTTCCTTGGCTGCAGCCAACTCTGCTAGCAATCTTGCGTTGAAAGTGGCCTTCTTTTGACAATGCTTTACTCGACGTTCAAGATTGATTCTTCTTACCCACTAAATAACTTTTGTTGGAACTGGAATAAACCGACTTTTGATTAACGCTTATCTACGTCAAAAGATTTGGCGAAGAATGTGGGAAATCACGAGATAGCTGTACTATTAAGCGCTCTTGATTTCTATGCTCCAATACTTATGATAAAGCAGCGGTTAAATGTAGTATAACAACTGCACAGACAAAAATACTTTTAATCGTTTCATCGAGAAGTGTTTTATAATACGAAGTTGTCTATTTTAGGGAGTTGATCATACCACATTTGAAGCGAACATGATTTCTATATAAATTAGAGATGATAGTCGATACGGGGTTCGCCCTGATGGACTAATATTTCATAGAAAATTACCTGCATGCATCGTGTGTGCATATAGCTAATTTGTTTCTTCCCCTGCCCCAAGAGGAGCCGTAGCGAAAGTATAGGGAAATCTCACTTATACCCCTTATTATTATATGTGTATAGAGATTCATGCACAGCAGAATGATGAATAAAAATCGTATTTCACCGTGCAAATTAATTTCATGCAATTTGATTGGACGTACGATGTTTTTCACGTGTGAAAAAATGCCATACACGGCTTTTGATTGGACGTACGATATTCTTCACACGTGAAAAATTGTCGTATGTCATTTTGGCGGCAATTTGTTTACATTTCTCTCAAGATGGTGTCGAAATATAGGAGTGAGATTCAAAACATAATTCTCATATTCAAGATATTTTTACATTCAGCATTCTCAAATCTTTCGGAAAGAATGTCTAACTTCTATTGAACAAAATTACAAAGAAACTGAACGATAATAAATATGTTTTCATGCATAAAGTTTCGATTTTGTTGCTCGCTGTGTTTTTGTATATTAAAAGCGTGTCGTTATCAAATTGATCTCTATACACATTTAATAAACAAATTACTTCATGGTTGGCTCGTTTGTACGATTTTTATTATGCACTCGTTGCGACGGATCGCAAACCCACTCGTTCGCTGCGCTCACTCGTTCGTATTGCGATCCTTCACAACTCGTGCATAAAAATCGTACGCACTCGCCAACCATGAAGTAATCTCTATTTAATAAGTGTGATATTATAAAAAATATAACGTCCATAATTATTATGTGTGTTTATTGATAAACCTTTCTTTACAATCAAGTTAATAATAAATAAGTGGAAAATGGCAATCGCAAGAACTAAAGAGAGCACGCACGTCGGAGTACATGCATGCATCGATGCACGTTGGCCGATGAAGGCTTGCATGATAATTGATTCAAAAGAGTCGCAAACATTACATGCGTGTGAAAATAAATGTAGTTGGTCAATGCCAATGTCCATGACAGCAAAGTGATAACATTTGCATTTAACTATGAAATGTGAACTATTGCAGCAATGCGATTAATTACGCATTTTAAACATCATGAATTGCTCGCCTTCAAGTCAGATAACGTGACATTACCCTTCAAAAGGTTAATAGAATACCGTGACACTGAGTTAAATAATTGCGAAAGACAGTGGAGATTCCTATCCTTCCCACGCTTCTGGATCGATATTTCCACACACAATTTCCTTGAGTGCAGACAATACAATAACCTATATCGTAAAATGCCATAGCTTATTTCTGCTCAGGCTTAAGCTTAAGGTTATATTTCAAACGGCAAACGGTAGGCGAGGATTTTATGTCATCCAGACTATAAACGCAGTCCTTTTTTCAGGACTCCAGGCACAATCAATGTTTTCACATGAAAAATAAATTATTAAACGAAGAATCAAAAAATTGGAAACATACATTTTTTTCTATAGGCGGTTTAAAGGCGAAAGGTTGAAACAAATAGGGTCTACTATTATTTCAACACGTAAACAAACCCGTGAATTAGTTCACGCTTCATAAATGAGCGCAAACAGTCGTGACTGTTTGATTACTGCTTATTATCTAAACAGCATCACAATTCTTAAACATTGGGCAATTGAACTCTTTTTTAGACGTTAAATCATTCGCGAAACATTTTTGTGCTCTCTCAAAACATTTTATACGAAGTATATTAACTTGTTATATTTGTAATTTCCCGTATATGTAAAAATTGTTAAAAGAGACAAGCTTGGCCTATAGAGATTAATTATAAATAACCTTATGGTACAGTATATATCCAGGCTACTTATACTATAAATGTTACATTCAACTCATTTTCGTAGACGTAGAATAAGAAATTAACAGAAAAACAACTTTGTCGAGATTGTTTAAGTTTATCGCATGCATTGTGCGGAAAACCACTATTATACTCTCCCATTTTCCCGGGTAATTTCTGACCAGTAAACAACATTACTGAGATACGACCCACCACTGAGTTACTTTTCTGTCAATTTTCTACTCTGTGACATCTCCAACAACCATTTCGAATTAAATTCTAAAATCATTGTACACAACCATATATAGGACATGTATCTACGTAGAATATTGTCCTTATACGCATATTTACTCCTATTGGTCCTTGATGGTCCCTTGGATCGTACGGCCTCTGTGGTTTCAATGGCACTAAACTTGGCACTAAAGATAAAGATGCATCTAATTAACAATTAACCGCCGCATGCGACGCGAATATCGCTGAATTAGAGCCGAGACGAAGTGATAGTATAGCTATAATTACAAAGGTAGTTAATAAAAAACAATCTTTTGCAGAAAATCATTTTTACTAACTTAAGGTAATAATCACATCAAAATTTTTTCGGTCGTTTTTTTCCCGCTGCCATGAAAAGTGATCAAATGTCAAAATGTTTATGCATAATTATGGAATAGTCGAAAATAGAATAGCCTCAGCCGGATGTATGTATGACATAACAGATAAGATTTATGTCGTAAGTACATGACATAACCGAATCGCGAGGAACGAGTTTTCTATAGAAACGTAGCTAATAATTAGTAGTTTTTTATGACGGTTTTTTTATAACTTGAATTCCTCCCGGAGAAAGGTTGAAGACTTTCCTTTAGAGAAGCCCTTCGCCACTGGAATATAGTCGGCCAAGGAAATATATTAAACTAACAAATTAGCTTCAAAGTTTTATTAGATATAATGTACGGAAAATAAAGAAAATGCGTTTTTCGTTTCGCCTGCAACCGCTTAAAGTTTTCCGCATTATATACGAACATACCTATATAAACAATGATATACAATGAAACAATAGAATAAGCAAATAAATAACTTTCGGATTAAATGCCATCTGGTAGTCTTACCATATCCCAAGCCTTGGAGAAACAATCTGAATGCGCCAGCCATCTTGGCTGGTTGCTCCTCCAGCGGAGTTCCACCGCAGTCACTGACCTCCATCAAAGATGAACAGGTCGGATCCATATGAGAATTTGTTAATAACACCTCTTCGAGATGAGGAGAATAATCGCCAGCGACCAGTAAGACCTTAGGAAATAAGAAATCACCATATAAAATCATATAAAATCCTTTCAACGTAAATTACTAACGAGTATATGATCTATACGCGAAGGAGGTAATACGATAACATCAGAACATTGTTCACTAGCTAGGGCTTGCACTGTCTGCGATTGGTCAATCTTATTATTGAGACCTTAATTGTTTATAACCTGTGCATACGAAAACGTTGATTATAGGCAGGTGTTGACTAAATCAGGGATGTTCACGTGGCATCCGTGATCCGTCATTATACAGTGGCGTAACTAGAACGATAATTGGGGGGGGGGGGGGGGCTTTAAATATTCATATATCCAGTTCTGAATATATGACTATTCATCCCCCCCCCTACTTACGCCCCTGCCGCGGTTTCACCTTAGCGGTTTCACGTTGCCGTTGTTGCAAATTTGACGTTTATTTAGCAGTCATTCACCTATACCTTGTTAGAACGATTCAAAATTGGAATATCCAATATGTCTGCTAGGAATGTTTATACGTGAAACGAGACACTATTGATTGCACCGACAAAACGCTAGGTAAATGAACTACGTGAAAATACATCCAGCGCCAGCGTATAAAACCCTGAACCTTAACGATCTCAGGCTAGTTCTATAAAAAAAGCGGGCTTTTCCCCTAGTGGACTGTTTCATAGCTAGAAGCCATAAACAGTGAAACACCAATTGCACGGAAAAGCTTAAAACCCGTATTTTTGTTATTGTTATACATCATGGATCATAAACTATAAATACAAATCGTGAAATGGTGCATGAATTTCAAACCTGGCATTTCAATGAAGGGATATTCGATGCTTCGCCTGGCAAAGGTCGTCTCATGTTGATTTCACTTCGCCTACTGAAGGACTCCACAAACAAACCAAGATTGAAATTATTGAAAGCCGTCTCCAGGCTCTTGCGGTAGGACGCGACCAAGTCACGATTTTCCTCTGTCGATCTTTTACCAAAATGATGCCAAACAAGGTAGTCTTCTGTGAATGCTGTCATGCCTTTACTTTTCAGCTGATGAGAAGATATCTATTAAATAGCAGGCAAATTGATCACATTTTGGCGAAAGATCTTAAATCTCGATGGCAAACGGGCCAAGTTAACCAAGAATTCACTGTCAATATACGGATAAAAATTGATCGTTTTTGAACCAATTGAATTGATATTGCATTTTACCTCCTGTTTGTCGGCTAAATAGATGGAAACAGTGGTGCTAAAATAGGGCAGTGGGGCCAAGCCTATAAAAGGGCAGGGGTGACCCCTTTCTAGTTTCATTTCAGTAAGAGTACTTCGGCGAGCAAAAATATTTTTCCGTTTATGGAACATCATAGAGAACTTTATCAGTGACAACTACGAGGTATTGTCATTTTCGCGCCAAACTTAGTGCTGCTTAGGGCGGATTTTCTTAGCCGTAATTGCCCTAAACATGTTACGTTGGTTTATGTGTTAAAGTAATGCTACCCGTATAAAGGCCATGTTACACGGTGCAATTTTTCTTGCAACTTGCAATGCAATTCCACTTTTACGAGATGTTAATTAGTGAAGAGTCTTCAAAATGTTAAGTGTAAGAAACACCATGGAATGTAATAAGGACAAAAGTTTGGTGGTTGCCAAATTTACATCTCTCAAAAGAAGAATTGCATTGCAAGTCGCAGGAAAAATGCACTGTGTAACAGGGCCTTAAGGCAACTGCGACTGGCAAGTGTTGGTTGCGTGATATTCCCGTCATATTACGTCATTGCTTTCATGCCCTTCGCTATGCGACCTATCCCGCCAATGTTTTAGTTTTATCCCTTAACAAATGTGATGGCGTGTGCATGATTTAAGAATTTGAGAGCACGAAAACTAACTCTAGTTGTACTTTTGGTAGTTTACGTACTCTGTACCGTAGCTGGAGCCTCTTATTATTGCCAAAATTTCCAAACGCCTACCTCGACGCCTACGGTGACAGAAACATGAATTCACGACATCTGCCCGTGTTTTCCAAACAGGCAAATATTTTACGAACAACCTACTTGTGAGGCCGGGCTTAAGTTTTCATATGACGACGATTTATTGTCTGCAATCAATCAAACATTGTCACCGACAATTGGAGTATTGGACACGCCAACGCCGGCGTTATTTGAAAACCAGGCTTAATTGTAAGGGGAAACACAGCCTAATATCTCAAAATATCCGTATGGAGAATTCGCATTGACAAACACCTTTTATATCCTTGTTGACTTTGAATGTCCCATAAAATACGAATGATGTTTGAAATATTCATTTAATATATTTTAAACGAATTCTTCAGGCAGCTGCTAAAAATTGAAATGACATGTTGATATTTATATATCAGCATCATGAGGTATTGGCCTTTCTACAATCAAGTAGCATTTAAAGCAGTATGGAATATTTTTTAAAAAATAACTTTATAAACACGCTAATTCGCATCCGTTCTTTAATATAACCTCGTTTATTAAGGAAGGCAGTTCACCTGTTGTCTTCAACAACATGTCAATTGGATATATATTATATAAAATAAGGCAATACGACAGTTTCCTTGACTTAGTGTCTGTGGTTTTATAGCGAGGATGTATAAAAATCTTCACATAAATTGCTATTTTTGGTATACAGTCAACTGAATTTACATATTGTTATGCGCTTCGCGATTATATTATATTGTTTATTCATTTTCCGTTTTCGTATCAATGACAACGGATATTGAATATTCCATAGAAAGCCAATATAAAACTTAATACATTTCACTCAAAAACATTGCTAGTTCATTCCCACGTAAGCAGAGTGCAACAGAAGAAGAAATTCATATACTTTCTTTTTCTGGCATTATTTGAAACACAAAACATGCAGGCCACCTATAGAACCAAATAGCTAAAACTGTATATATGCATAAGACACTGAAAACTACTGTCTGAACATAGTGTACTTAAATGCTTGTGATCATAAAATAAACTTACTGTAAAAATGATCAATCGCCATTTTTTGCGGTTATTTTAGTTCATAGAGCATTAAATAAATAAATATTAAAATAGCAAACAATTGCAATAACTATCTCACTGCCTGCTTATAACCAATGAGAATTGCACAAATAGCAACAGCAGAGCTTCGGGCATTTTGCACAGTCATGTTGCACGCCCACTGAGCTAACAGAGCTAGCCTTGTCGCTGGGTAGTAAACAACAAATATAAAAACCTAACCAAAATTAGTTGCAAAAATTCTAATACAAATAAATTATCAGCTTCATCCGCATCTGAAATCTAGCCTGTCTTATGCACCTTGAAGTCCATAAGAAACACTGGAGGTCTCCCATCATTAGCCTTCTTAGCCCTGAGATAAATCACCCACATATCCTCCCTTGTTTTAGAAGCCCTGTCCAACCTCACCCACTGAATACAAACTTGGTTCAAATCCTTCCCAATTTTTGCACCTGTAAGGATAGTTCTATGTTTCTAATCTTTCAGCTAAGGGGTAAACATTTGTTTAATAAGACCAGGTTCAAGTGTAGGTACAGTGTAGGTTTGTCAAAACCTCAGTGTCAACTAAACTTTTGGATAAATGACAGATCTTACAATATATTATTATTTTCATTTCAATGTACATAACACTGTCAACAGTAACCTTGGCACATATTGAATTCTTACTTAAACAAAGTTCATACTATTTGTTAAATGACATTTTAAAACATAATAGTCTTCTTTATAAGTTTGCTTTAAGGAAGAAATATCCAATGCAGGCAAAATACCTGTATATCATACATGCACAAGCAATTGAGAGCAAATGAAAGTTAAATTAAAGGCTTCAGCCTTACAGAAAATGTACATGTCTGTCAGTGTTTAAACACTTCTACTGCAGAACCTAAAGCATTTTAGTCTAGAGATATAAATTCTACACAGTGGTGATTGAGAGCCTGAGTCCAGTCAATAATTTTTCTTAAATTACGATAATTAACAATAAATGATATCTTGTAAGACGGATATTGGACATGTTCATTTGAACTTGCTTAGATATAGTAATGCCTCCCATTGATTTCTGGTTAATTCTCATCAGATATTGAAGTTAATAAGAAGTGCTTTTTTCTGAACCAAAGATGGCAAAGAGAGGGCCAACAATAATGGAATGTCTCAAAAAAATGAGAGAAATTGAGATTTACGGTTATATGTGTCAAACGAAAAGTTGGAAACGTTTTGTGAAATCTATGGCCCGAGGCATTACTATCATAAAATACGCAAGTTCAAATCAACATATCCAATCTCCAACTCACAAGATATCATTTATTGCAAATTATCGTAATATAAGAAAAATTATCGACTGGACTCAGACTTTTGATCACCACTGTATGTCATATAAATAACACACTTTCACTAACACTAAATATAACACTTTCACATGGTAGTTTGCATGCATATTCATCTTACTGACTGTGTATGCGAATCCAGAATAATATTCATTGTCTATAACAGTTGCTTTGAAAGTGAAAAACCTGCACATAAATTTATGTTTCTTATTCAACTTTGTACCACGGTATTTTAAAATTCAAGATGGTTTGATCTGTCCAAACTCGCTTCAATTTCTTTCTATTGTCAATTAGATGCAGTTTTTATAGAAAGTAATATGCCCCCATTTAAACTTTCTTAATACTTTTGATCTGTTTTACAATTCACTGCATCTAAAATGCATTGAATACAAATATACAATGGATGCATGATCAGCAAAGTGAAATACTCTATTATCTTTTGCCTCTAAGAGATTTAACAAAAGCAACTTTTGTTCTGGCCTTAGAAGCTAGGTTACTTATGAAGGAAAGTTAAACTAAATTGAGAACATTAAGAACCAAGAATTTAGCTCTCAATGGAACTTTGCCAGTATACGCACAACCAACTGACACTAAATCACAGGCCCTAATAACCACCAATGCCTATTAATTAAAACCGAACAGAATAAAAGCAGTGTAGTTTGGAGTTGGAAATTAAGTTGAAATAAATAAAATACTCTCGATGGCATAGAAAAAAGTTAAATCGCTTCAAGCCTTCAATGGATCTATTCTGTATCAACATTAAAATATTCCTATTTGTCAACATTTAATTGATATTACTACCAATGTATCATGGTCAGTTCTGATATCAGTTGGTTGTTCGATTTCAAACCGGATTAAATTAGTTGGTA
Organism: Dendronephthya gigantea; assembly: GCF_004324835.1. Classification (NCBI taxonomy): domain Eukaryota; kingdom Metazoa; phylum Cnidaria; class Anthozoa; order Malacalcyonacea; family Nephtheidae; genus Dendronephthya; species Dendronephthya gigantea. The sequence goes on along the minus strand of NW_021163210.1, from coordinate 308,764 downwards.
TATATTGAACAGTGTATCACGGTACCTTCTCGTAGCCCCATTCGACCCAGCCACTTTTCCCCGAGAAGCAATTGATAAGCATCAAACCGTCGACCAATTTCGGATATTTCAAGCCATATCGACAAAGAATGCTAGCTCCAGCGCCAATGCCCAGTCCCACGAAAGATTTCAATTTAAAATGCGCCACTACGTCCGAGATCATTTCGGCCAGGTCGTCCATGGTGGGATACTGAAATGTTTCGGGAAATTGTGAGGCCCCTTCTTGCTGGCCTGGCGCGTCAATATGATAGATTGTGAAATACTGCAATATGGGCGCCATTTCGCCGCAGTTGAGAAAGCTCTGAAAGGCAGAGACATGATTCTGTCCGATATCGTGAAATGTTATTATGGCCGGTTTGCCTTCGGTACCATGTAATGTCACATGTATTTTGCCGTGGTTTGTGTCGACTTCAGCCTTGCGAATGAAAGCTTTCTCTTCGGGCGAATGGAAATTCTGCCCGTCGCCTTGGTCAAGGAGTTTGATATTCTGCAACTGTAGTTCTTCCATCGAATTTTCGTCCTCTTGCCTTGCGACTTCGATATAACCAACTCGGACGAAGTTCGATGCGGTTGGCTGATCTGATCGGTAAATTTCCGCTTTCGCCAACATATTAATAAACAACTTTCCTAAGTTAATATTTAAATTTTGGCGAGAGGAGTTGAAGTGCTGCAATACCACCTGACACCATGTATGATGTAATTCGCGATTCGAACCGTCTCGCGTGGATCCCACGTGAATATTGTTCGGTCGAAGAATAATATCACAGTTTAATAAGGTGGCTGCTAGAATTTGCGCAATGAGAGACAGACGAGCAGCAAATATTAATTTATATTATTCGTCTGTGTCTCAGGGCAATCTCGATCGTGATTTAGCTAAGTTGCTTATGATTTAGCTAGCTGGACTAGAAATACATGCATGCAGCACACCAACCTCGTACCCAGGGTCTTTTACCTACGCTCCTCGGACACGCTGCGGCGAAGACCCTGGTTGCGGCTGGTCACGTGAACCCCTAGAAATTGGGGGTAATTCGAATTGGCGCCTCTTTGCCTCTTAGGGAGGAGTGGTAGAGGGAATTGTTAAAAAGCCAGGAGATTGATCATCAGGTGTGAACCGAAAAAATCTCGGCACTTTGTTGGCCTTGTCGGTTTTGCTTTTATTTTATATGAAATATGTCACCGCACAAAAACTTTTCACACCTCTTTGCTTTAATGTGCGTCGTTGGAGGTATGTTTTGCACCTTGAATTCGGAGCGCATAGTTATAATCGAATACAGACTTAAAAAAACTTCAGTATCGGTTGCTCCCAAGCTATGGCACAGCGAAAGGAAGCTCCAAAGAAACTTTATCCGAAATCTGACTTGTTGTCGGAGTGCAAGTGTCGCCTTTGTGCTGGCGTTTTCGATAAGAAGCACTGCAAAAATTTATTTCTAGTGCGAAATAAAAGCCTTCTTTGTGTCGCAGAATTTGTAAATGGTGGAACTCTTGCGAATGAGGACGGGCTTCCTAAACTTTTATGTCGGCCTTGCGAGAGAAGGCTTGACAATTTTGCCAAGTTTAGGAGAATAGTGACTGAAACCCAAAGTTCTTTGACATCGAAAAAGAGATGCATCAACGAATCATCGCCATCTGTAGCCATGAGCAGCATTAAGAGTTCGAGAACCAGTGAAGCAGATGGAAGTGTGGGCTCTCGCCGCAGCTTGTCTTTTGATACTGCAATTGATTCAACGCTACAAGAAATTGCCCCTTACCAGGTAAATCTTGTAAACAGTAAATTAAAATAGTTTACGGGTAGTACTATAATAATAAATTTCAGTCCTTAACATTATGCAAAATTGTTACATTTTGCTAGGACGCGTCATTCGATGAAATACTAAAAAGGATTAATGATGAATTGCGTGAAGTAGCTAGAAGAGAGACGAATTCAAAGCTTCGCAGCCGTCATTTTGAGGGATTGAGCACCTTTTCACCAGAGCAAATCATAGACGAGTTGCGCACGATATGCCCTGCGACTTACAGAATTTTAGCAGAAATGTTGGAACTCAATATTTCGGAAACGCGGATTGTTCCAATGACATTGATATACGGGGTGATTATGTTCAAAAGATGCCACGAGTTGAGTTATTTCCAGCGTATTAACAGTGTAATTCTGGCGGATAGTGGTGCGAATACCGAGGTAAACATGCACTGTGATATTATTTGTTCTTTTCCTTTAATTGTGGGTATTGAGTATAAGAGTTTTTTTTTCAACTTCTCAAGACTGCCGGTTGATTCGGTGTAAAAAAGTATCTACAGGCCAAGGGAGGATAAACAATAAACAATAGCCTAGTTTCAGTTATAAGTCATATAACTCTATGGACTGCAAATGTTTATTCAGCTGTTTGAGATTTCTCATTAAATAAGCTTGATGTGTCATCCCCATCCGCCGATCCCACTGTTACAAAGTTTTTGTCTTTTTTTTTGAACTCGTTCCAATTATGATAAGTGCAAATTAACTTTGATTCCCAATTCCTTGCAATCGCCAGTAAGACGATTATGCCCTTTATCGATTACGTTTTTTTATATATATTCAGCAATAGGCAAAATATGAGATAGGTTAACATGTGCCTGATGCTTTTCAATATCAAAGGCTTTTATCTTCTCTGCATTCTCTGCGGCACGCATTAGACTTTGTACAGGAAGTTCTCCAGTGCAGATTGCAGATGTTAAAGGTCAAACAGAAGTCTGTTTGAGCATTGTTGCCTGTTAAATAAAATTTTTTGATTAGTTATAAACATGAAATGATACAATACCTACAATATTTTTTAAGGTATATGAAAGGTTTAATAAGTATGGTATATGCCTCGAAAAGACAAAGAAATATACTATTCAAGATGAGATTGGCACACACTTTCTTGACAAAGTGGTTGAAGAAGTGAAGGCTGGGAAAACTTTCTCCTTTGTACTTGATAACATTGACTGGGAGGAAAAGGTCCATGATATGCGATCTGATCATCAAAACAAAAGTGTGCATGCTGTTGCAACATCTGTAGTTTTTGATCGCATATCATCAAGCCATTTGCAAGATGAAGAGCCCCAGCAGTCGTTAGCTCATACTGACATAGCCAAGTTGGTTGGTCTAAGAGATGATGACCTGGCAAAGCAACACCAAGCATACAAAATGATAGCGGCAAAAATCATGTGTGAGAACATCCCTGCATTTGACTTTATAAAGGATTTGGTAACAGCACGACCAGTCTTCCATGTATGGTGACCAAATGAAAGCTAAATAAATTGTTGTGCCATTTCCAGTTCTTTCAAAGGATGAAAAGAAATATGGCGAGATTGTCGATGTTCTGGATCAGCTTGAAACATGGGTCCATAAGAGTTGTGCTAAAGCTGGACACATTCCAGATAGTGACACATACAATGACTGCAGTCAGTCTCATTCTGAAGATGAACAACACCTACTCCTGCCTGCAACTACTTCTAGACCAGATCAACCATTGTCACATGTACATCCTGTGGCTGACCCTAATGACCCTTTGGCAACAGTTAGAGTACCCTGTTATGGTGATCAACTCACTAGAGTACGCCTGGCTGGTGCAAAAGATTTAAGAGCTGGATGTCATACAGCACGAGATCGACTGGATCATATTCATCCAATAAAGGTTGCTGATTGGCATTGTAAAAAAAGTTTTTTGAAGGTACAAATTGTGTCATGATAAAATGGCACCCAGTATATAATAACTGCATAATCTACATCCACCCTATCATTACTAAAAAATGCCTAAATCAAAACAACCAAAAGCTTTTTATTCTCTAACACCTGTTGGACATAGGTGAACCCCTACTCCTCAATCTAGCTATTACTTCCAAAATACTTCCTCAACATATCTCCCTAATCTTCTAAATTAGAATACATCCCTACCAAGATCCTAAAAAGTTACTAAGCTCACACTTAAATTCTTTTTAGGGTCTCTTCTTCCACATAGTTTTTCTACTAAAACTATTATTTCATGATTAATCATTAATGACTCATTTTTTATTGTTTATTTTTTAGCTTATATTCAAGATGCTATATAAAAATTCTACACGAGCAAGGCGTACACTGAGGTATTTCAGAGAGAAATTACAACGCAGAAATGTTACCCAGGATATTAAGCATTATGAGGATTGTGAACAATTATTTCTCACGGTCGGCAGGGCATACACCATTGTAGCATTGCTACAATTTTTTGGAATGGATGATATCAATGACTCTCCACAAATCCATATTCCACCACATGATGTACTGCATGGTGATGGGGAAAAACAACAGTACTTTGATGATGTTCTGGATAAGTTTGTGGATGAGTACTTGTTTCCAGCTCAAAATAACTCTGAGTCGGGTGAGGAGTCAGAAGATGAGGACCACATTGATAGGGTAAGGGAATATTCATTATGCCTTTTAAGATTATTTTTTACCCTTCAATGTGTTAAAGAAGCAGTGAAATTGGGGGACGGTGATTGGCTTGCATCTCTACGAAAGGTGCTTTTGAAACATTTTAAAAGTCACGCAGGTCATAACACTTATGCCATTGAGATGCTAATCAGCATCTTGCAGGATGAAGTGTTTCTGACAAAGAGACAGGCTTATCAAACTCGTTGGGCTTCTACTGTTAACTGGAAGGGTGGTGCAGCAAACAATATTGAAATTGATCTTCGGACCAGTAGACACATCAGATGATGAAGAATTATAAATATTGTTTATGCAAACAAACTGAAACAGCAGTAATTTAATTATAAGACTATAGCACTGAATGATTAACTAGAATATTATAGTATGGAAATATTAACTTTTTGGCCACTGCATAGAATTTTCCAAACCAAACCAAAAGAGCCTTAAGCACATGAGTTAGTGTGCAAATCTTTAACATATTACCTCTTCAGAAAAAAGTCCTTAAGTCGAAACACCAGGTTTTTTGTATATCCATATACACAAAAAACCTGGTGTTTCGACTTAAGGACTGCCTTATTAGTTATAATATAACAATTAAACTATTTAAGATTATTCAGAGACGTTTGTTAAAAAGATTGGTGCAGGAAACTTTAATTGAAATGGCTGTATGGTTACTATGATTATTATATACATCAAAATTTACATTTATTTGTACATATACTGTACTAGTATTAGCAGGTTTATTAAACAGCTAAACCACACTCAATACATAAGCATTGTGTTTTGCAAACACTGCAGCATGAATGTTTTGGTGAAACTGCTTCAGGCTGGCTAATGTCAAGAAATTGCAGCAGTAGAGTACGCAAGCACTGATCATCGCTGAGGCAATACATTCGTACTTCATCCTGGAATCCTGGTTTGTTCTTAGCAATGTCTCTGTTATTGTAATACAGTATGGCTTTGAAGGTTTTCCATCTCGACCTGCTCTGCCAGTTTCTTGGAGATATTCTCTAATGGTTCTTGGTGGCCCAATATGTATAATTTGCCTAATTGAGGGAATGTCCACCCCCATTCCAAAGGCAACTGTAGCTAAAACCACCCTTATTTTTGATGACTGCAGACTCAATTGTTCTAAAATTTCTTGTTTCATCTTGGCTGTCTGTGGAGCATGAAATTGTCCAAATAGTCTGTTTTTTGGTAGGGCTAGGGAATCTGCTGGATAATATTGGTTTATACCAAGTATGGTTTCAAATAGTCGGTATACAAACCCACACCATCGAAGTGGCATATATATAATAGTCAACGGGAAATCGATTTTCATATGTAGCAAATCGACTGCAATTGGTCTGCAAATGTGCTCAAATGCATCAATATCTTGTCCATATCTGAATGTCTTTTCATAGAAGATGTTTTTTCTGTTGGGGTTTGCAATCAATTCAAAACAACTATGCAGGCCAAGTGATTCCTTAATCTGCCTTCGGTCACTTTTATTTGCTGTAGCCGTCATAGCCAGAAGTGGTACTTTTGGAAAGACAGCACACAACACACTTAGCTTTGCATAATCTTGTCTGAAATCATCTCCCCTAAAAAAATTCACATAACATAGTTTTAATGACGAAATATGATCGTTTGTGATACATTATATGATACAACCATTAAGGGAGAATAAATTTAGATTTCAATATAGACCATATAAAGTATAGTTAAGATGGCCTAAAAACTGAATTCAGGACATCGTATAGGAATATTTAAATGTATATAAATATATATGACAAACAATAATAAATACCATTCAAGAATGCAGTGGGCTTCATCGATTACAATAGCGCAAACATGTTTTTGGTATATAGCGCTGTTCACTAGTTCTTTTCCAAACTTGCTTGATATTAGCGCTTCAGGATGAGCAAACAACAAATTATAATATCCTTTGATCAGCTTCGTTTTTTGTTCAAGTTCAGTTACATCACAATCGATTTCATCGTCAATATTTTGTTGTGGCTGAATATTTATCGCCGATGCTCTAAGTCCTATCGCACATAACTTTCGAACTTGATCGTTTATTAAAGCGTTCAATGGAGATATCACAAGCAGCACAGAGGTCACTTCATCCGTACAAAGTTGCTGATTTGTACGTTCTTCCAATGCTCTTTTAGCGAACAGCATCAAAGGCAAAAGCTGGTAAATTAAGGACTTGCCATAACCGGTTGGTAGAATTGCCAATATATCCACGCCAAGGAACAGCTTTTCCAAACAAATAACCTGCTTAGGTTTCAAAATAGCGTTCGAATACAAACTATTCAAAACAGAAAACTGCAGACAAATAAAAAAAAACATACAATTCGAATCTTTTCGCATGGCTCTCCTATTTTATAAAAATTCACTCGTGTCGCTTGTGTCGCTCCTCGCAAACAAAATTTTCACCGGAAGTTGTTTTACAACATATCGTATTTCAACCACCCACCCTCGGGACCTCCGGTGAAGGCTATTTCAGATATGTCAGAGCACCTCGTCACCAGGCCTCCAACTCGTACGCGGCCACAATATCCAATATGGCGACCAGACATGAGGAGTGTATATTTTAAAAATCCTTAAAAATACGTTAAGTGTACATGCAAATTCAGTATATACGAGTAGACTTTGTAGTTTAATTTTTTCCGCAATAAAATTCATTTCAGAATAATTCATACAAGTACATTATTGTATACTTGATAGAATATAAGGATAAACTTACTCTTCCTGCTGTCACTTGCCAGCCTAGCCGCTATGTGTATATCCGCCAGAAATTACTCAGAGGCAATTAACGGAAGCAATCAAGGGCAGACGAGGGATAGCACAGCAGGTAAGGCACCTTTGTTTACCAAGTCTGTCTTTATTCAATTATTGAAAATTATATGAACAAACTGCAACAAACTAGACAATCTTAACTTGGAAAAGTTAGACTGGTAAGATACATTCAATTTCCATGAGCATATATAGGGCAGGCTCCCCCGCTCCCCAGAAATTACTCCGCCTTGAAATTACTTGTTGTGTTAGTTACTCCGAAAGTGATTAATTTGAAATTACTATGTTAAATTTGATTAGAAAGGTCTAACCCCTTTGTCGAGATAACATTGATATTTTGTCAGCAAATCACTAGGTTCAATCAGGGGAAATTTGGCAGTAAAACAATGCAGTAAAATGTGTTTCCAAGAGTCTTGACATTCCAAAATTTTCTCAAAGTGAGCAAGACACTAAACCCTCTAACATGTTTGTGAAAAAAAAATGAAAAATGACATGACACTTCTCTGCTTACCCCTTAGGAAATTCCTAAGCCCCACCCATGAATTTTCAGTAAAAGGCCCCTTTTCCAAAACACTTGGCATTTTGTTCTTGTTCAAATACTAAAGTTTGATCTGATTACAGAGTGTGTTGGTTGTGGTTTGCAAGGTGTGGGTTCTACTAAAAATTTTAAGACCAACTTGCCTGGTAGAGAGTACTTAAAATGAGTGCATGGTCAGGCTACATACATACAACCCTGTATTATCATGGAGTAGCAAATTCACTTAGTGTACATGTTGAGAAGGGCAGAAGAATTAAGGTGCATTCTTTTGCTTGTCTAGTAGTTTGCAATCCCTGATTTAAACATTTGACATGGAAGCTCTGGCAACATTTTTTGCATTTGACTTTGTTGTCACTCATCTGATCTTCAACTCTACATAGTGGAGACTTAGTTGTCTTGAGACTCTCACAAACACATTTTTGCATCATGTTGCCAAATTTCCCCTGATTGAACCTAGTGATTTGCTGACAAAATATCAATGTTATCTCGACAAAGGGGTTAGACCTTTCTAATCAAATTTAACATAGTAATTTCAAATTAATCACTTTCGGAGTAACTAACACAACAAGTAATTTCAAGGCGGAGTAATTTCTGGGGAGCGGGGGAGCCTGCCCTATATATGCTCATGGAAATTGAATGTATCTTACCAGTCTAAGTTTTCCAAGTTAAGATTGTCTAGTTTGTTGCAGTTTGTTCATATAATTTTCAATAATTGAATAAAGACAGACTTGGTAAACAAAGGTGCCTTACCTGCTGTGCTATCCCTCGTCTGCCCTTGATTGCTTCCGTTAATTGCCTCTGAGTAATTTCTGGCGGATATACACATAGCGGCTAGGCTGGCAAGTGACAGCAGGAAGAGTAAGTTTATCCTTATATTCTATCAAGTATACAATAATGTACTTGTATGAATTATTCTGAAATGAATTTTATTGCGGGAAAAAACTAAACTGCAAAGTCTACTCGTATATACAAAATTTGCATGTACGCTTAACGTATTTTTAAGGATTTTTAAAATATACACTCCTCATGTCTGGTCGCCATATTGGATATTGTGGCCGCGTACGAGTTGGAGGCCTGGTGACGAGGTGCTCTGACATATCTGAAATAGCCTTCACCGGGACGTCCTGTTGCGCCAATTTCTAGGGGTTCACGTGACCAGCCGCAACCAGGGTCTTCGCCGCAGCGTGTCCGAGGAGCGTAGGTAAAAGACCCTGGGTACGAGGTTGGCAGCACACCTCGCCATTTCCAACCAATAAAATAATTCCTGGGCCTTAAATATCAGGCGCCATTGTGGAAGTCTGTAGGAAGCGATATGATGCAATTATGACATATTAAATGTGTCTCTAATACTCACCTGATTTTTCTTGTATAAGGCCTGTTTCCACTAAATATAGTCTTTATTCTTTTATAAAATGTCGCAATGGTACGCATAAGCTAAGGTGTATTTCTATTTATGTAATCTGACTTTTTATTATAATATGTATTCATATTAAGGTGGTTCCCTACAGTTTTAAGAATATTGAAAACTTTTGGTTTTGATTTAAAATTTTAGCACGAGATTTCTTGGTAAGGAAAAGAAATTTCCCAGATATATTAACCAACATTCTAACAGTCAGAAATTGCCGATAAGCATGACGTCATTACCGTTGTTATGGTAACAATGGCGATTCAATATGGCCGCCATTTTGCCTATTAACGCATTTTACTCGAAAACAAGTTCGGTTACCCCAATTTTTTATTTTATAAAAAGTTTTCTTACAAAAAAGGAAAATTTGAGCAAGTTTAAAAAAATTCAATAGAGCCAAAAAATCTCTATAACGAAAAATCACGTTTTTTAATTTAATAAATTTGGCTGTATAGAATTTTTTTAACTGGTTCAAATTTTCAATTTTTTTTGTAAGAAAACGTTTCATAAAATAAAAAATTGGGGTAACCGAACTTGTTTTCGAGTAAAATGCGTCAATAGGTAAAATGTCGGCCATATTGAATCGCCATTGTTACCATAACAACGGTAATGACGTCATGCTTATGGGCAATTTCTGACTGTTAGAATGTTGGTTTATATATTTGGGAAATTTCTTTTCCTTAGCAAGAAATCTCGTGCTAAAATTTTAAATCAAAACCACAAGTTTTCAATATTTTAAAAAATTGTAGGGAGCCACCTGTAACGTATTGTTAATATGCAATATCTAATGTTAGGCTAACTTTTAAGGTCCGAACATCATAATACACAATTAAACTAAAGTGAAGTGCACTGAAAAAAATTGCGGCGCCTGCGATGATATGTCAGCAGTTAATTTAAGGAAAGGGATACTTTATGTGAAGCAACACAATAGTGGCCTACTGTGGTAAAATAATACTTTTTAAGACGAGAAGCCTGTTTTAAAATGACCAATTGTTATACATGCACACGTTACTACTTGTATTTTTGTTCATTTTTAAATTGTATTGTTTTTATATCAATTTTGTTACATATGAGAAATTTTCAACCGGTACCTTAGGTACAACATACTTGCCAGCATGCAGTTTATCATGCTGTCATTGATTTATGTGCAAATACTTTAGTCAGCTTAACTTTATTTGCACCAGTAGCTGCCAACCTTGTACAAAGGGCTTTTTGCGCATGACAGAACTCCCCTTGCAAAACTTCTTCAGTTATTGTATGTAGATCAGCTGAAAAAAGGCGAGCGGGGGTTCTTGGGGTGGTTTTGACAAAAGGAAAGGCCTTTAGCAGAAAGTAATTTCAAAATGTAGACATCCAAATTCCAAATGAATTATACAATACAATTCTATTACATGAATTAGACTTCAGGTTTTATAGATACGCCGGTTTTAAAAAATATTATAGGTTGATTAATATTGGACATTTCATGTTACAAATTATATCCGATATTATAGTATCACGTATGGAATCAATTTACTTATAATTTAAAGTTGTTGCAATTTCAAATTGAATTCATCATTAAATTATTAAACCTGTAAACAGAGGAATACGAGTTTATATTTTATGTCATGCATAGAAACCTCTTATGCTCTTAGTTTTTCTCTGTGTAACAATAGCCATGCAATTAGTTTAAAAAAAACAGAAAATAAAAAGATTCAAAAGAACAGACACAAGTTCTGCATGGCTGGATATTAAATTAGGAAGACAGTTCAGACAATAAATTTTTAACACTCTAACATTTTTAACAGACATGTAAAAAAGCAAAAATCTTTGAAATGACGATCAAACGGTGAAATACATCATCGTATACACTTGTATTTTGTGTTGTAATCTAGCGGGCATAATTATTATACCAATACCGAAACCTCATGAAATAACACAAAATCTATATGAATATGATTGGACAGTTTTAATCTAACTAAAATTTTTTCGATATTTCTTAAAAAATTGCCCTTGAGGTTGAAACCAAATCATATTAACTTTTTTGAACAATTCTACATATATCAGTTTGTTGCTATGCTATACGCGGATATGGATTACTGATGTCATCTGTCACCTGTTAAAGGTAATTGACTGTAATGCGAACTTTACAGTCTAACATAAATTTTTGAACTTGCAATTGAACAAAAGCGTTTATCTGAATAAATCAGATAAACGCTTTTGTTCAATTGCAAGTTCAAAAATTTATGTTAGACTGTAAAGTTCGCATTACAGTCAATTACCTTTAACAGGTTCCCCAGTGATGTCATCTCAGCAACTTGCTAGCCATTATAATTTTATTTCAAGGAGCTAACGCGTTGCTGAGATTACATTACTGGGAACCAGCATGTTCAAAGTTTCTGCCCGTCTTATATCGAACTCTGCAATGGCAATATATAAGATAGAAGTTGCTTTCATTTCAAATTTTGTCTCGTGCTTTATATAATTCTATAATAACAAGGCAGCTTTCTTTGATTGCAAAATCTGGCATTATGAACTTTTATGGTAATTAATATCCTGAATTTGTGGTTATGACTCCATTTAGGCTATTCTTTGCTGGTAAATTGAGTGTGGCGTAACGGGGCTTCAGTGTCAAATATAAATTTCAAATGATTATAATAAAGTGGAAACTACACTTCATGCAGTGCAATTATATTTTGTCAATTATATTTTCCATTCGTAACGACGGGCAATGACATGCACAGGTTCGATCTACGCCTTTAATAAAAGTATATAATAAAAAAAATTAAAAGAGATTTAAGTTCAGGCATGTTTTAATGGAACAGCTTTTTAGCAAAATAGGATTAAAAATAAAAATGTTTAACTTCAAATAAGATTAGCGTATCAAAAAAGGGCCTACATATATTAAATACTTTTAGTAAACTACAGTTGAAATGGCGATTTTAAAAATATTGTCAAGCTATATTGGCTTAATTCGTCCAAATGAAACAATTCCGACTGGCCGAGACTTGCTCCACGGTGGCACCATTACGTGGTTTTGTTATCTTCTTTGGCTTTGGTTTTACAAACCTGCCCTTTCATGTCGAGAAACTTACAATTGCGCGAAAGGTCAGGTCACGAAAACTTGGTCTTAGAAGAATAATGTGCATGGGGGCGGAAGTGTCCTCTGGCTGCGATAAGAAATGCACCCTGTTGCGTGATATGCTGTCTTTTTTAAAGTGCTACTGCAACGAAATTTTCGACCCCATTTTTATTAGCCTAAACAAATATTCAGTCTTTTAGAAACAATTTGATGTATATATGACTTTTGTGTGTTAAGTAGAAGTTGACTAATTTTGCCCTCAAACCTCGGTATCAAATGCGAACTTTTATAGCCGCCATGTTTGCTGATGTGACGTCATAACGAGTACCGATGTTTCGAAGCTTATGGTAATATATATAGCTTGTGTGTTGTCTGTTTCGAATTTTCGAGCTTGACGCGGAGAACCAAATCATTTCATTTTGAAATGGAAGTGAAGTCTGTTACCTAACATATATTCAAGGAATGTCTGGTAAAGGGTCTGAAAATATACGCCGATTTGTTAGAAAATTCAAATTAGTCTTAGCCCGTCTGACAGGGATATAATGTAGTAATATATGCCATATATAAGCATGTATATGTTGTGCCGCAAAGTCCTTTATGCCACAAAGTCCTACATAAGACGATCTTGAAGAACTTAAAAAAACTGCTTAGTTTTTCAATAAACGAAGACGAAGGCAATGATATGATGCACCGTATTTTATAGGTGTGATAACTGACACACCAGGCCCGTCCCCACTGGCCCTGGATCGTTAAGCCAGCGGACCGGACAAAATGAGGAGAAGCGATAAACCCCAAGAGCTTTTATTGTGACTGACAACCAAACTTATATACACTTTTTTTTTTTGTTGTTGTTTTTTTGTTTGTTTTATTTAAAACTATAGTCTACGCAACGAGACGAGCTGCTACGCTGTCGATTACACTCGGCGGAGTTCGAATGTACACTTGATACGCGTCGCTTAGCCACCTGCCCATCGTCTTAATCAGATGGTCCGGAACGCCGACCATAGCGGCTGTAGTCGCCGCACCAATGCGGAAGCTGTGGCCCGAAAAATTACCCTCCAAACCTAGGCGTGCGAGAGCATCGCGCGTCCACGAAACGAGGTGATTGCGGGATAGAGGAGTGCCGTTCTCGAACACGAAGAGGGGGCCTGGAGAGCTGCCCCGGAGCTGGAGGAAGTGGACCACAGCATGCACGGCGCAGATCGAAGTGTTCGTACGGCCCAGTCGCAGCGTATGTCCTCGACGAAATTGATCCGTTTTGGAAGCTTTGATGCGTAGAAACAGAACCGACGGATTCACTCGCTGGTCCACCGATATGTCCGCCAACGACAAATGGACTGTAGGGTCGTAGGTACCGGTCGTGGTAAACTCGCCCGAACGCAGAAAACCGAAGAACCCTGTACAGCACGCCGCCCAGAACAATGCGTCCCGATAGTTGCGCAGGTCAAGCAGCGAGTATATCCGGCGAAGAATGGAGGCTGTTATCGGTAAACGCGGCCGACTGGCGAGACCTTGAGTACGTTTTATCCCGCGAAGAACCTGTTCCAATCGGAGACAATTAGAGAGAGGATTCCCGAAGCCGCTTTCGACATGTAAGGAACGAACTCCTGACAGATACACCTTTATCGAGCTCGCCTTGAGGGAGGAAGACAGCGCGGTTACAAACAGGATTAAGGTCCACTCGCTCGCTGGGAGAGGAGAGCCCGATTCGTGAAACTGCCCGCTCCAGTAGCAGAATTCGAGAAAAACGGCGTTGGGCCGCACTGTATGTTCGCCGGGTCGATTTGGCTAAGCCGTTGATAAGCAGGGCGGTAGCTTTCTCCCTCAAAGATTTGAGGTCAGTTTCGCTTGCAATTCTGGTGGAATCGAACGAGGGACCTTGTGCGCTTCGGGGGACAGGCGGAAGAACTCCTGAAAGTGGAATCGAGATAAAGCATCAGCGATTGAATTTTCTTTACCAGGTAAATGCACTGCTGAAATACGAAAATCGTGCGTGGCCGCCACAAGAAAGAGCTCCCGGACTAAGTCCATGATCGTATCGTCTTTGCAGGCACCAGACGTAATGATTTGCACCACACTCTGATTATCGCAGTGGAAGAGCACGCGCTGATGACTCCAGTGGTGACCCCACAGGTGGCATGCGATAACAATTGGGTACAACTCCTTATACGCCATACCGAAATGCAGTTGCCCCGGTAACCACGCTGCCGAGAACCATTCCTGGCGGTAAAACCCGCCGAAGCCTTTGTTACCGGATGCGTCCGTCGCGAGTTCGAAGTCGGGCACCGGGGTCCATTCCGGAAGGTCGAAAAATGAAATGCCATTCCACGATGGTAAAAACGAGTCCCACCATTGCAAGTCCAGGCGCGCTTGTTTGGTTAAACGAATAAACTTTTGGTGTGGCTTAGCTGTGCGAAGCAGACTGATCAGACGTTGGATAAAAGTCCGGCCATGTACGACGACCCCGCATGCATGATTAAACTTACCGACTAGCGATTCCATCTGTTTACGAGTGCAAAACTTCTTCCCCGCCCATTGCGTAATAAGCGTTTGTAGCTCCGATAGTTTTTCGCTTGGGAGGCGCGCGGTCATGTTAACGGAATCTAGCTCAATACCCAGAAAAGTTAAGCACGTAGTTGGCCCCTCGCACTTATCAGGGGCCAGCGGCACACCAAGTTCACGCGCAGCATCCTGAATGGCGCGAATCGAATCTTCACAGGTTGATGTCCCTGCCGGACCGAGAGTAAAATAATCATCAAGGTAGTGGAGCACATCTACTACACCGTATTGATGTTGCAAAAGCCATTCAAAGAGATCCGCTAACGTATTAAAAATCCCGGGTGCAGAACGAAGACCAAAAGGTAAAGCTAAGTCAATGAAATATTTATCGCGCCACCGCATTCCCAAGAAATGACGATCGTCCGGATGAATTGGGACAATACGGTACGCCTTTTGAATATCTACCTTCGCCATTAGCGCCCCCCTGCCGGTTTTAATTATGAACCGAATGGCGTCCCGAACTGAACTATAACTGACCGGAAAATCGAATTTGGATATGCCGTCATTGACACTGTGATCAAGCGGGAACGATAAGTCTAATATTAAACGCCACGAGTCCGGTCTATTTTTCTTGGGAATCACTCCAAACCGACTGACATGCAAATTTGGCAACGGTGGCGCGTCGAAAGGTCCGACCACTCGGTGAGCTTGAATTTCACCCTCGAGGTACTTGTCAATCACCTCCGGGTGTGCCAGTGCTGACCAACAGTTGTCATCCGCTGACCGTAATCGTACAAGTTCCGAATTAAAACCGATCCGGAAACCGTCGCGAAGTCCCGTAACAACGTAATTAACTTTACCTCGATCCGGATGCGCGATTAAAAGCGTGTCAAAAGTGTCAATTTTAAGTGGAAAGTTATTAATCACAGCTGTGGTCAAATAATTGTTCATTTGGCCGCTGTTCAACAAAAAGTTACACAACACAATATTACTAAGCGAGGGGTTGGATTGTTTATCGAGAGAAGGCTCGACGAGAGTCCTTGGGGCGACGTTCGGGGGATCGGTTTCGCTTTGCGGACACATGGCGCTGGTGCTCGAGCAACCGGTGATATCCCTGGCAGTCTGGGAACGAACAGATGTGGCGGAAGCGACATATCTGTTGATTGCTGTTGCAAAACCCGGCATTCCACGAGTGGCAGAGTAGCCGACCGGTGGAACTTCCCCGGGGTTCTTCGCGAAAGCTCCGGTTACCTGACGTATTGGGGGGCGTATCCTTTTTAATCAGGTCCAGCTGTCGAGTATTAGTCACCGCGGTATGGTAATGATACAAGTCGGGCCTCATCATGCTCCAATCGCGACTGTTGCTAGCCGCAGCTTCTCGGCGATATGCGCGATCGTAATGAAACCAGCCCATGCCACCGAACCGCTTCGATGTGCGAATTATTAGCGCCATGTACGCTAACAGGTCGCGAGCGCGCGTCGGGAAAAAGCTGGTGAGGACGGCCGTGTAACTGTTAAAGCATTCCACCCAGGTAAGAATGTCCGAGATGTCCCGTTTTTTCCCCGGTTGTGGTTTAGTAACAATTTGGGCCCCCACTATAGAAAAGGAGGGCAACTCGTTTGGCGGTTCTTCTAGATTCTCAGGAATCAGTTCAGATAAATCAATAAATTCGTGCGACACGATCTTTTTCACCAGCTTGGCCGGGATTGGCGACCGGCCAGGACCGAGGACAAAGGCGCTTTCAGGGCTAGCATTATACAACGCCCCGACCGTGCTAGGGCGATTTAACTGTTCGACAGTTTGGTTATCTACAGCAGAATTTATGTTCGATTGGTTGTTGGCTGGGGGACCCGTGTGTGCACTATCCTGATTAGTTGGGATGAATGACGGGACATTCAACATACCTTGACTTGGATCCGTCGCTGGGTCATTTCGAAAAGTGCGCGCCGGGTCTCCGAGCTGCTCTAGTTGTTGGGCCCGTTCTACAGGCCCTCTTGCCTCGTGAAGCACTTCATTCACTAAGGATTTAAAACCACTGACAAACTCCGCTGATTTGAAAGCGGCTTCCCATGAAATGCCCGTGGTCGCCAGGTTGTCCGAACTAGACGCTTGAGTTTCCTTTGCCTTTGGGTTATCGTTCATAATGATGTGAATACCAGCCAAGTTAACTCACAAACAGAGAAAGAAAGAAATTTACTAATAGCACTTTACCACAAGCTGCTGTTGTTGGCGTTGTCGCTCGTTCGCCGACGGGTTGTTAATGCCCTCTGCGGGCTCTGCTCCGCACCTTGCCTCCACTCGCCCCTCCCATTCGGTCACGTGCTTACCTGACGTCACTGACCGGTTTCCTCGTTGTTAACCTTGGTTATTGCATAACCCCATTATATTCCCGCAAATCATAAACAGTAATATGATACTGCACTATGGTAAATGCCACATTGCCACTGTTTTGCAATAGCGCGTATCGAAATATATCAAAGAAACACTAACACAGGTCCGTTTATCTACATAAATACTCAAGAAACACCATCCTTGCTGATTTAAATTGAACTTCAATGTCTCAAGAAACGACACTGGCCGTGCACATTAAGACACCAAGGCCAACATCACTATAATTCATCATGAATGCATGTGCGCGCGAAGTATCTTCGCATTGATGATAAAATCAGCCTTTGCCTATATATCTGTTAGCTTTCAACTTGTGCTACGATTCTTCAGACATCAAATGTATGCACAGAATCTTCTTTAAATACTCTTTTATTTAAGGGATCTTGCTAAACAAGAGTCATATACGAATCATTGAAATTGACTTAGCCGCGCAAAGAACCGCGAACCATGAAGCAGAAAGTCGAAAAAAAATTCAATATTTTCTTCGACTTTGGCGATCCATCTTTTCGTTAGGAACATATGTATAGATATTTAATAATTTTGATGAATACTGGCTTAGTAGGGACTGTAAGAAACAGAGCTTCTTCGTCGACGAGGCTACTTAACACTAGTATTTTTACGCCATGCTAAGAATCGGTACTCTTTTCTACGTCACAAACCACAATATGGCGGAGCAAAAGTTCGCACAGGAAGTGGCAAAAATCGCGACTTTGGAGAGCTATAAAAATCTTTTGAGAAAGCCAATTTCGATTCTTTTTTCAGAAATGAAATCAGGAAAGTGAATACTTTAAATTGAGCCAATAAAAAAGGGGTCGAAAATTTCGTTGCAGTAGCACTTTAAAAATAAGTATGCAATGCATACATGCATGTGGGTAGCCCCAAACTTGGCAAAGATTTTCAAGTTTTGTTCAATGTCAATAATGGCGCGGGGAAAGGGTCCTACTAATAACCGACAACAACCGACAAGCTAAAAATTACTGACAGAAAGCTTATTATCATCGACAACGATGAAATAGACGCTAATAAATCAACTGCATGATGCTTAGTTTTACGTTCTAATGCCATACGCAAAGGCAAAAATGGGCTAGTTTGCTAGTTGGATACAGTTATAACAAAGTAGATATAGGAATAATTAATTAAATACCAATGAAATACCATTTCGGCGATTAATTTCTCAGAAAGTTTAGGCCAGTTTACATCGATCAGGCTGACAAAATTCCAGCTCCGCCCAGTCTCTTTCGTCGATAAACAAACTCGGCGGACAGATGCATCATCGCTCATCGTTTTTCCGCGTGTAGCATAGTGGTTAACCCGCGAACGGGCTACCCACAAAATCCGTTTGCGATATATCATAGACGAATCTCTTGACTTCGCTGAAGCGAGTTACATTATTCCAAAACTGAGCCTGAGGTAAGTCCTTGCTAATCCGTTAGCCAATTCATTATGATTAGAGACGGAAACTCGTCTTAGATTTATGGGAAACTCATCGAAGACGGGAAACTGTGTGAATCTTTCCCGAACTTTCCCGTCTAACTTTCCCGTCTAAAGACGGGTACTGAGTTGGTCGGGAATCCCGTCTAGACGAGAAACTCGTCTTAAAATTGTATTTTGATGGGTAAATTAGACGAGTTTCTAAAATATCAACGCCAACGGGGTCAAAGACGGAACAACGCTTTGAGAAAAAAACAAAATTATTATCGCGTATATAAGAATTACGATACCTTTTTAGCATTACCCAACCCATGAATTTATCCATCTGGGGCCGGTTGTATCAAGCCCGTTTAGCTTGAACGGGGAATACGTCAAAGTTAAATAACATGCACTCTTACATCTTTCTTGAATGAGTGAACTTGAATATTATTCAATGCATGAATATGTATAGTTGTAAACAGTATCGTTGTATTAAGGTTAAAAACATCTATAGTTTGCTTCAATTGCTTGTTGAATAAAACGGCCCCATGGGGTCGGTTGTATCAAGCCCGTTTAGCTTAAGCGATAAGTTAAGTTCAAAACACGCTGCCGTTTTATTCAACAAGTTAACTAAATGTTTTTGACATTAATACAAAGATACTGTTTACAACTACATATATTCAGTGCATAATATTCAAGTTGACGCATTCAAGAGAGTTGTAAGAGTGTTGTTTCATTTTGACTTATCCACCATTTAAGCTAAACGGGCTTGATACAACCGGCCCCTGATCATATGAATATTGAATGGTCGTATTCAGACGGGTTATTTTTTGTGAATTGTATTCGACCCATGCAAATCACTTGAACTCGAAGACGCACAGACACGGAAGGCCGGGACTAGATTGAGTTCAGAAATATCACCTATCAGACCAACAGCTTTATTAAAACTGTTTGGTTACAGCTTTTTTTACATTGGGCACTTCTGCAATCCGCCAAATTTAATATATATATCGCTCAAGTCTTCGCTGTGTTTTCTCAACGTAGCTATGATATAGAAAGTGCTTATATTTATGAGTAGATTACCCCCCCCATATACGGATGAAAGGGATGCCGCCAATGACGTCACAATGGGTGTGCATGGGGATGCCACGTGAACATTATGTGGGGATACATGATAGTTTCGCGTGAACATCATAGATGATACATTTTGCGTACAATGACGTCATACTAAATGTACACGGGAGTTTCACGTGTACATTATGCGTTTGATGTGTGTAGTGTTTATAGGGTATGATATAGGAATCAGGAACAGATTTTAGTATGAATTATTTATTATTTCGATTTGTTGAAAAATCATGGTACAGTTCGATTTGTTTGTGAAATAATTTTTATTAATATAATTTAGGTACTCTACGACTATTAAATAGATAGTGATTTAGGATACGATTAACTATTGTTCTAAAGGCACTTAAACTTACGGTTCGTTGTATTTTGATGAAATGTGCGA
Organism: Dendronephthya gigantea; assembly: GCF_004324835.1. Lineage (NCBI taxonomy): Eukaryota > Metazoa > Cnidaria > Anthozoa > Malacalcyonacea > Nephtheidae > Dendronephthya > Dendronephthya gigantea. The sequence goes on along the minus strand of NW_021163210.1, from coordinate 288,718 downwards.
TCATCAATAAGTAAAAATTAATGTTTGAGGGAAATAAGAACGAGTTTAGTAGAAACATTTGATCACGTCTTAGCATGCAGTCGGTGACTTCTATCCACCAATTATTATCATAACTCATCGGCCATGACGTTTCGCCAATGTACACGCTGTACCCGATTGGTTCTTTGACGTTCACATAGTAGCCATATTTCTTTTGTCGCATAGGCGGTTTGTTTGAGTATACGCGGAACACTTTACCCTTCCTACCGAAATTATATTCACGTTTTGTACAGAATCCAACTTTGAGACTTGAGGATTTCATCATCTATCAGAAACTCAGTCACCCACATTAGCTTTTCAGTTATTTGTTTTTCAGTGTCAAAGTTATTCTGAGTCTTCGATAACGTTAGGAGTACAGTTTTAACGACGAGATCTTTTAGAGTCTGCACACGCTCCATCGCCAAGGGTTATGTACAACTGAACCGCATTTTATTAAGTGACTGTTGATATTGCACAACATCACATGCGTAATGAATACATTAACATATCATGTGAGCATTGTATACAGGATTTGAATAATTAAACAATGTATACGTATACAGATAGATTAACAATGTACACGTGTACGACGTTGACGCGATGTTCGCGTTAACATTTCACGTGAACATTGTATACGGTATGCGTGTTGTATGCGTATACAGATAAATAGATCATGTATATGTATACGACGCTGATCTGATGTACGCGTTAACATTTCGACGATGCTCGTTTGCAATGGTTTCCTTAAGAAAGGTTTAGTAAACCATTTGGCTAGGTTTAGATTCTAATCCTCATCATCATCATCGTCATCATCATCACTGCCTTTATTTTTTTTCACATCTTCAATCTCGTGGTCGTTTAAAAGCCTTTTAATGAGGAACTTTCTCTTATCAACTGCAGCTTCTATTGCTTCTTCTGGGTCAAAATCATCATTTTGAATAAACGCATCTTTTGTGTGCATTATTTTCTTATGTACTGGATCTTTTTTCATTTGTCTCATCCACAAAAGGCGCTCTAAGTAGATATTTTCTAATTCTTTCTGGAGTCTAGGCATAACATTGAAGTAAGCTTTCTCTTTAGCGGTATGCTGATCGAAACCACTGCTTATAAGACTTTCTTTCATTTCCTCAAAAGCTGTGTTACTTCTTTGTTTTGCTTCTTCTATTAACGGTATCCAGGGATCCATTTCTTCTTCAGATTCTGAGTCAGACACCGTCGAACTTCCAGACTGCTGGGTGGAAGTGGTCGAGACATCATCTTGGAAATCTCTTTCTTGACTGTCCGAGTCTGTTTGAGACATGTTTCTTTCTTGTTCTCGTAGTGGACAGTAATCCCGTTCGTGTCTGCGCTGATTGTAACCGCGGCTAAAGTATCTTCCGCAAAATTGACAGCTCATTCCCTTACCACTGGAGGAGTGGGAATGCCTTGTTATCGAGCAGTAATGCAGTTTTATGAGCAAATGAGCATGTGCTCATGAGCAGTTATGAGCATGTGCTCCTCTGCTCATCGCATAAAACTGTACCCGGTTCATAGAGATTTTTTAGGCCCAAACTCCTATAGTTAAGAATGCGAGAATGTGCTCATAACTGCTCATGAGCACATGCTCATCGGTCCATCGGCCAAAATCATGGGTACCAAATTTTTGAATATATTGATATTGATTCAGTGTCTTTTTCAACCTTTGATATAGCAACTTCAAGTGCTCGAGCTAAACACATTTTGTCAGTGTAATTAATACGAATAATTGATCGCTTGCTGATCAAGTAAATTGATCTCATATCGTTTCTTTCCGGTGCCTCCGTTGGGCATCTCAACGTTTCACAATATTAACATTTACTGAGTCGTTTAATCTGAATCCCCGATTAGATTGAATAACTCGTTCAATTTAAAATGAACTTTAATTTCTCACTAGATATAAAGTGTAAAGGGTAATTATTCACTTATTTTGATAAAGCTCTGGCACAAATTTGCAGAGGAAGGGTCACGCATGCGCAAGCGTTTACCCGGCGTTAACGTTAAGAGTAAAAATGACAAACACAATTTTATCAACAAGATTCCCATCATCAGTGTATTATTTATCGTCAATAAATCCTTGGAATATACACCTGTGCCAAACCTTTTTTATAATTTCTCCATCTGTAAATGCTTGATTATGCTATTTTTTAAAATCATGAGCGTTTATCACTTAGTACATGAATGTCTATCTTGTCGACATAGTGTTTAAAAACCCAATATTTGAGATCAACGTATCCGTGATCTACGCATGCACACCATAACTTTCGAACAAACTCTTTATTTGTAAATGTTTGTCTTTCATCAAAAACAATCTTCCATTCGTTTTCGTCTTTTACCAGCGTGGATAAGATTTTGTTTTCAAAGCTGGATAAGGTCATGTAGATAATTGGGTGCACGGCATCTTCCCCCCAATAAAAGATTAAGTCAGCTACTTTCATTTTTACAGCAAATAAAGCACTCTTTGCCTCAATTCTTGTCTATGATCCGTACGGAACGTGGTTTTCCGATTGATGCGTGTGTACTTGTGCATTTTGATTGCACTAACGCGGGGTTTTATATCGCTGAGACGCCGGGTAAACGCTTGCGCATGCGTGACCCTTCCTCTGCAAATTTGTGCCAGAGCTTTATCAAAATAAGTGAATAATTACCCTTTACACTTTATATCTAGTGAGAAATTAAAGTTCATTTTAAATTGAACGAGTTATTCAATCTAATCGGGGATTCAGATTAAACGACTCAGTAAATGTTAATATTGTGAAACGTTGAGATGCCCAACGGAGGCACCGGAAAGAAACGATATGAGATCAATTTACTTGATCAGCAAGCGATCAATTATTCGTATTAATTACACTGACAAAATGTGTTTAGCTTGAGCACTTGAAGTTGCTATATCAAAGGTTGAAAAAGACACTGAATCAATATCAATATATTCAAAAATCGAGTACCCATGATTTTGGCCGATGGACCGATGAGCATGTGCTCATGAGCAGTTATGAGCACATTCTCGCATTCTTAACTATAGGAGTTTGGGCCTAAAAAATCTCTATGAACCGGGTAAAGTTTTATGCGATGAGCAGATGAGCACATGCTCATAACTGCTCATGAACACATGCTCATTTGCTCATAAAACTGCATTACTGCTCGATAACAAGGCATTCCCACTCCTCCAGTGGTAAGGGAATGAGCTGTCAATTTTGCGGAAGATACTTTAGCCGCGGTTACAATCAGCGCAGACACGAACGGGATTACTGTCCACTACGAGAACAAGAAAGAAACATGTCTCAAACAGACTCGGACAGTCAAGAAAGAGATTTCCAAGATGATGTCTCGACCACTTCCACCCAGCAGTCTGGAAGTTCGAAGACGACTGACTCGGAATGTTATGAAGAAATGGACCCTGGATACCGTTAATAGAAGAAGCAAAACAAAGAAGTAACACAGCTTTTGAGGAAATGGAAGAAAGTCTTATAAGCAGTGGTTTCGATCAGCATACCGCTAAAGAGAAAGCTTACTTCAATGTTATGCCTAGACTCCAGAAAGAATTAGAAAATATCTACTTAGAGCGCCTTTTGTGGATGAGACAAATGAAAAAAGATCCAGTACATAAGAAAATAATGCACACAAAAGATGCGTTTATTCAAAATGATGATTTTGACCCAGAAGAAGCAATAGAAGCTGCAGTTGATAAGAGAAAGTTCCTCATTAAAAGGCTTTTAAACGACCACGAGATTGAAGATGTGAAAAAAAATAAAGGCAGTGATGATGATGACGATGATGATGATGAGATTAGAATCTAAAACCTAGCCAAATGGTTTACTAAACCTTTCTTAAGGAAACCATTGCAAACGAGCATCGTCGAAATGTTAACGCGTACATCAGATCAGCGTCGTATACATATACATGATCTATTTATCTGTATACGCATACAACACGCATACCGTATACAATGTTCACGTGAAATGTTAACGCGAACATCGCGTCAACGTCGTACACGTGTACATTGTTAATCTATCTGTATACGTATACATTGTTTAATTATTCAAATCCTGTATACAATGCTCACATGGTATGTTAATGTATTCATTACGCATGTGATGTTGTGCAATATCAACAGTCACTTAATAAAATGCGGTTCAGTTGTACATAACCCTTGGCGATGGAGCGTGTGCAGACTCTAAAAGATCTCGTCGTTAAAACTGTACTCCTAACGTTATCGAAGACTCAGAATAACTTTGACACTGAAAAACAAATAACTGAAAAGCTAATGTGGGTGACTGAGTTTCTGATAGATGATGAAATCCTCAAGTCTCAAAGTTGGATTCTGTACAAAACGTGAATATAATTTCGGTAGGAAGGGTAAAGTGTTCCGCGTATACTCAAACAAACCGCCTATGCGACAAAAGAAATATGGCTACTATGTGAACGTCAAAGAACCAATCGGGTACAGCGTGTACATTGGCGAAACGTCATGGCCGATGAGTTATGATAATAATTGGTGGATAGAAGTCACCGACTGCATGCTAAGACGTGATCAAATGTTTCTACTAAACTCGTTCTTATTTCCCTCAAACATTAATTTTTACTTATTGATGATCGCACATTTCATCAAAATACAACGAACCGTAAGTTTAAGTGCCTTTAGAACAATAGTTAATCGTATCCTAAATCACTATCTATTTAATAGTCGTAGAGTACCTAAATTATATTAATAAAAATTATTTCACAAACAAATCGAACTGTACCATGATTTTTCAACAAATCGAAATAATAAATAATTCATACTAAAATCTGTTCCTGATTCCTATATCATACCCTATAAACACTACACACATCAAACGCATAATGTACACGTGAAACTCCCGTGTACATTTAGTATGACGTCATTGTACGCAAAATGTATCATCTATGATGTTCACGCGAAACTATCATGTATCCCCACATAATGTTCACGTGGCATCCCCATGCACACCCATTGTGACGTCATTGGCGGCATCCCTTTCATCCGTATATGGGGGGGGTAATCTACTTTTATGGGAGGAATTTCATACCCGGATATGGTTAGCGAATTGTTTCAAAATTCAACAAAGAATTTTAGGAGTCAACAATGTTGTGCTGCACCCACTGACCTTAGTGACCATAATATTACATTATTGACTGAAAGCGCGATCTATTCTAAAGAACTGTTCTAAAGAACACGAACAAGTTTGTTACGTTAAACTCACGAGCGATTGCGTTCGAAGCATTTTTGCCGTTGATAAATATAAACTCGAGCCGAAAAATGAAAAAACAAAACATGAACGGAACGTTTATTTCATTTTTTTAAATACCGAGGTATACAATGACAATAACTGCAGAGCGGCATAGTTATAAACCCGGCTTCATATTAATCATATATCAACGTATTCAAATGCATATAACGACAATTCTTTAGTCAAAATTTTTAATGCTCTATCATGGACACTCAGACAATTGACTAGAATATTTCACAACAAGTAAATATAATGCACAAATTTACAAATATGTAAGCATTTTAAATCGATATTGGGCAGAATTATTTATTCGTTTGCGTACGTGTACTGTCCTTGTTAATATTTTTTGCACGAAGATGTGACAAAACTATTGAAAACACCGCATCTTGAACATCTTGAAAAGCACTCCTCGAATATCAGAAGTAATATCCTTCTTTTTTACAGATCGTCAAATTTGCACAATACACTCACTAAAAACGTTTTTAATAATCTAAGCGCGCCCACAAACTAAAAAAAATCAGTCTGCGGTAATTTTCATCGACGCGTTGACCTATATGACGTGAGCAACGGCGGGGACACATTTAGGCCTCGAGCGGCGAGCGCTTAGTCCATCTAATATAGGTCATTGGCTGCACCCCTGCCACCTCATGGAGCAGTATTGTTAAAAATATTCCTGAGAACAAACCTTGTTGAACATCAATGTTGTTGCGGCCAGTTGTTTTATTGATGGTTCAAAAAGGTTCAACAATGCGGAAACTACTGTGAAACCGTAGTTCTGTTGATCCAGGAGAGGTAGACAAACCGTGGTGGGCATGCAGGGCCTAGGCCAACAGCGACTAAATAGGCTATTTTTATAGTAAAAGTTGAAAGCTATTTTGCATAAATGAAATACAATGATTAGTTAGTATACACAATTATACATGCGATATTCATTACCTCACAAATTGTTCACAAGATGTTCCGGATCGTTGTGGTTTTTGATAAATATCTTTTTGATTTTCGTGCTAAATATCGTGATAAATTATCGTGCTAATATTTCGTGATAAATATCTTTTTGATTTTAGTTTTATAATTCAAAATATCAGTTATGCTGACGCGAACCAAAATTTTAATTTAGCCAATCGCACGCTTGCAAACGTTTGCTGCATGGTTACCAGTTTTAACTCGTCTTAAATTCACACATGCGCATAACTTACAAAAACGCCCAACGTCCATGACATAATGGCGGACAACTTTCATTTCGCATTTGCATTCCCGGGCGTAATCAAAATCTCCGGGCGGAATTAGTACCCTCGCCCGCTCGGGGATTATGCTAGTAGCTCGAGTCGTATATGAGCTGTAGCCGACGAGATGCGTACCACTGAGTTGGCTATCAGCCATATACAACGAGAGTGAGTGGTGTAATTGTTTTATAATATATAAATATAAATAAATATCTTTTTGATTTTCGTGGTTTCTTAAATAGTTTTCATTATATGTTATTTGTTTCAGAATTTAACTGTTGTAAAACGTCACGAAATGGCATACACTCCAATCTCTGAAGACGAGCTGCATAACTATGGTGAATTGCCCGAAATAAGCGGTAATTCAATCATTTATGAACTTTCGGATGCCAAGATCCCTCCGAATGCAAGAGAGATTCTCGTTTATCTCTGGGCCACAACCCAGAGTGACGAGGAATTTCATCGTTATTACTATAGAATCCAAACCACAGATGGCACGCGGTCCTTCACCCAGTACATGAATGTTGCTGCATCCAAGGATGTTTCTCTCAATTCCGCCAACCTTTGGCTTCCTGTTTTTTCAGGATACGGTAGGTAATTTTCAATATTCGCGGTTCTTGTAGAACGTCTGCTCACTAAAAGCTTTTAACATTTTCTTCAGGGCAAGTTACTGTACAATTGATTGACGCTGAAAATCCAGGGGCAAAAGGCAAAAGCATTGCTTGCAGACGCCAGACGAAATGCCAGAAAGTTGGAGAAAAAGTACCTATTTTCAGTGAATTCTTCATCCTGGGTTACAGCTATTAAAGTTTTAAAACTTTCCGGCTAAATATGTTGTACCACCTTTTTTGAAAATACCGTGTGATTACGTTTATAAATAAATTTGCTTCACTTTATTCTGATTTGATCAATTTTACTTCCGATCTAGTACCAAACTATATTCTACTCTTTCTAAGGCTAGTTTCCAGTCAGAAAAATCATATTCTTCGGACCGTATCGGGCAGAAACGTCTCTTTTATCATTTTTTTCTCAACTAATTGTCTTTAGCAGAAAAGAAACCGTACTGGACTGCATGTTTAAACTTTCCTGACTGGAAACCAGGCTTTAGGTGCTGTTTACATGATCCCGTTTAGACGAGCTTCGTCGAAGCGTGAGATTAGCTTGAGGTGTCGAGGTGAGTATATAACATTATCCTATCAGTGATGTAATCATCCTGACAATATCATGTGCTTGTTTGGTTTCGGCATAAAGACTTATTAAAAAAATACCTCAAAATCCACTCACGTTTCTTTGAAACTCGGGTATAACCGCGGGTTCGTGTAAACAGCTTCTTAATGTGGAATGATAGCCTGGACCGGTGGTTATTTTACTAAAGTAATAATAAGTTCGGCGCGGGGTTCGGTAAGTGGGTTTTATAATAAACATGCATGGATACTTGCAGGGAGGTGAAACCTGCAAGTATGTTTAGTTTTTTTCTCATGCCTTTTCGGGAAAAAGAGTTCAGAAAGTTACGCATTGTAAAATTTTTAGTACGTAATTTCTTGTTCAAAAAACGAATATTCTAGTCGCAAACACGGCAACATAAACACTCGCTATTACGCTCGAATTAAAGCAAAAAAAATCTAAAATGCTCCCTTACTTTCGAAGGAGAAAATGCACGTATTCTGCGAAAAAATTGCCATTGTTTGCTGATTTTGCCAAACAATTTTCCGCGGCCATCTTGAAAATCTGGAATTCACCGGTGAGTTCGGAAATATAAAAATATAAATTTCAAGTTGAGTTCGAGAAGGCCATAACGATGAACGATGTATTTTGGCTTTTCTCATGCAGGAGAAAAAAAACCCTTTTTTTCGCAACTGTTTATTTTTCAGTTTTTTAATGTGGCCCTACTCGCAAAACACTAGCTCAACGTATAAAATTTTATAAATGATTTATCATTTTAGTAAGAAGTGCTCGAGCTAACATAGCAAAGGCGTCTGAATCCTTGCTATAGCTTATCTCGTTTTAAAAAATCCATTGAGGTCCCACAGTTTTTAATGTTGTCTACAAATTGCTTTAAAAGTTAACTTTGAAGTGAAATAATTAACAACTAGAAATACATTGCATGCAAAGTCCCCTCGCCTGAAGCGATATTTATATTTCTTATATTTCCATCACTGAAATTCTATAACACTCGTTTCTGCTGAATGATCGAACCCGTGCAAGTAAAATCCTATATCTTGGTACAATTTATAAGTCGACATTCAACTATAATCGTAATTCATTATAAATTGTGCTACGAATAGTTTTAATACTACAATTTTTAGCGAAATTTCAATTCCTTTTTAAACAGATTGACCTTAAAAATATATGCTTTCCCAATCAAAATCATTTTAACGAAATTGACGAATAAATTCAAAGAGGTGTCGTACGTTTGTTCATAAATCTACAAGTTAAACTACGAAATACTTGCATGCTTTAAAATACAAAATCTACCTATTTACCTGTTCAAAAACACTCCAAAAATGCTTTAAAATCGTAGATTTTTCACCATCTATTTGAATCAAAGTTTTTCTATCCGAAAGCATCATCTACTTTACATTTTAATCATTTTTACGAGTGAATTTTTCCGTATATTTTCAAAACCATCCAAATGAAAAATATTTTTAAAAAAGTTTTATAATTCAAAATATCAGTTATGCTGACGCGAACCAAAATTTTAATTTAGCCAATCGCACGCTTGCAAACGTTTGCTGCATGGTTACCAGTTTTAACTCGTCTTAAATTCACACATGCGCATAACTTACAAAAACGCCCAACGTCCATGACATAATGGCGGACAACTTTCATTTCGCATTTGCATTCCCGGGCGTAATCAAAATCTCCCGGGCGTAAGCAAATTCTCGGGGATTCAGTGCTAGTAGCTCGAGTCGTATATGAGCTGTAGCCGACGAGATGCGTACCACCGAGTTGGCTATCAGCCATATACAACGAGAGTGAGTGGTGTAATTGTTTTATAATATAGCTACTATATATGAATTCCATTTCATGAACATTATATGAAATTTAACAATAACAAATTTAACTGCAATAAGAGAGCGTTCATCCTTCTCCGAGGCCTTTTCTTAGCTGTATGTTCGTCAAAATGCATTTTTGTAGTAGCCTACTGTACGATTCGCGCGTAAATTTATAACTAAAACAAATGAACCGATTTGATCACATGATTTAACCGAATTTGAACTTTGAATGTCAAAGGTCTTCTTCCTTTTGAAAATGATAGCGGTAGTGTCGGCAGCTTAGTGATTTTCGTAATCTATGAGCTGATATCTGGTGAGCATCTCCACCAATCAGATTGCAGAACAGCTCATATACAGTAACTAGCGAATCACAACCATGCAATCCAGGCATCCAGAAAACGGTTACTTCGAGAAAAATATAAGATACCGTACACATGTCAAATTCAAGCTAGGAACATGCAGCTGGGAAAATGTGCAACTATCGGTCTTCTGGTAGGAACGAAATAGAACTCCCGAGTTGCTGAGGGCACACCACCAATGCATTGAAGATTCTGGTCTATTTGGTCTATTTTTAGAAAATTCATCAAGTGGGCTGATGTGCAATGAATGAAAACACTGTACTTCTCTCAACCAAAAAGAATAGCCAGTAACTCTGGATCAGGCTAATAGTGAAATAAATTATTTTAAGTGCAGCGCTTACACAAGTGAAAATTGTTGGCAATGTTACTTCGTTAAGGTGGGCAGAAACAGTCTGGTTCGTCCAAAATTAATTTAAGATATCCTAAAACTTCGTGGCTTTGCAACTATTTGATAATCATTTGGACGAAGTATTGCTGCGGGGAAAGAAACCTTAGTGGTTGGTCTTTCCGCTCCATCAGGCAACAAAAAGTTGTAACGATGTAATAAAACTGACGCAAACGTGAACATCATCACCTTTGCCAAGGATGGGCCAGGACATTCTCTACGGCCAACGCCAAAAGGTAAAAAACTGTGTAGTTTGTTCCAGCCTACAAACTTTCCATCACTGTCGAGAAATCGTTTGGGCCTAAACTCATCTGGTTCGACCCATTCCCGTTCATCGTGATGAATTTTTGACAAATTCAGGTAAATGGACGTACCTTTTGGAATGTGATACCCAGCGATTGTTGTGTCACGATATGCATCCGTCGTGACAACAGGGATTACGTTGGATGCTCTTTGAGTTTCACACAAAGTAGCTTGTAAGTATGGCAAGTTCGGTAAATCCGCCCAACGGGGCAAACGATCTCTGCCTACGATCTCGTTAAGTTCTTCCTGAATCCTAGTCTGTACATGGGGATGCAAGACGATGAATAGAAAAAACCAAGTAAGCGAACTTGAGGTTGTTTCTGATCCGCCCATAGCAACATTCAGCATTAGGTATGGTATATCGTCTATAGAGCCAACGTCTTTCGAATTCTCCTTACTAATCTCCTTTTCGTAAGCACTGATGAAGCTATCGGTAAGATCGCGTAGAACACTCGGGCAGTAACTTTCCCGGTGAACTCGATATTCCGGTGGGAATAAAGAGTCCCGGATCTCTTGTGCCCGTTGGACATCTCGAGAAAATGACGTTGGAAGATACGTCAGAAATGGAAAAAGCTGAAATACAGGATTGAGGATAGCTTGTTTTGCAAATAGTTCTGCAAACTCGGCCAGTTTTTTCACTGTTGGATCATTCAAGCTAACATCTTTCGATGTGAGCCACTTCCAAAGCTGGACTAGAATGGCAGATTCCATAAGTTCTTTAGGCGAAAATGCATGTCCGGGCTTCGACTCGATCTCTTCGACCATAGTATCAACAGCATGTCTGGCACGATCGGTCACTTGTTCTATCGCGGGGCCAAAAACATGCAGAGCAGATAACAACACCCTCTTCCGAAAACGAAATTCGGATGAATAATCGGACGTGAGCACATCTTTACCGAACATCTTCCTCCAAGGGTCTGAAATCTTTTCCGATCTTCCTGCAAGGTCCTCTTGCCGTCCTGCTCGTCTTGCGTCGCGCGCAAGCGAAGCAGTGTTCAAAACCACACCATCTCGGCCATCGGGGAGTGTAAGTGTGTAAATATCTCCATATTTTTTTGCTAGTTCGGTAAAGGGCATCACGGGATCTGCAGCGATGATTTGAGGAAGGTTGCCAAGGAACGGATATGGGAACGGTCCAGGAGGCATGTTTCTTCGCTTTGTGTATGTATTGACTGCATACCAAGCGAACCACACCAGAAACAAGGAGAAAACAGTTTCAACAATCATGATCCAGAGGCTCTAACCTGTTTTAATATGAAATATGAGAGCTACAAAATGTATCTTTGATTAATGGAAGAAGGACGGAAAATTAATTAATGTTCTAGCCGTGCAAGAGAGCACAATGCATAGCTCCCCCCGGCCCCCCCCCCTCCCTTCAAAGTTCCCAGTATAAAGCTTGTGATTGTGTTAGGCCTGGTTCAGACCAAGTACCCGGCACCGATGCTCAAAGTCAAAACTGGTTCAATTAACTGTGGTACTGACATGCTGACAACAATGCCTCTGACCTTGTTAAGTACCACTTCTGGAGCTAGTGCTAGTGTTCAATTTCGAATCATCGTGTTCAACCTAGGTTTCAGAAAATTGACGCGCAACAAGCTTTTTGTAATTTGAAATGAAGCTGTAATTTGAAATGTGATTCCAATATATGCTTGATTTATTAGGGGGTACTTTTTCATTCACTCTGTAGTTACGCCACTGCCTGTACACTTTGCTACCGTATAAAAATAGCATATATTTGTCATTTCAATCATATAGAAACAATCACATACGCCACGCTACGCTTCGCTGCCATAGCCCACCCCCTAGCTGATTTTCCTGCGGGCAAAATTTCCCAGGAACAGTCCCAGTGATTGAAACGAAAATTACCCATGATGATTAGATAAATCTCTATTTTGGTATTTGACATCAAGATACAGTTTACCTGTACACTATTGATTTCTATTTAACAAATAGGTGTTCATAATTCCTTCAGTATTCGATCGTACTCAATCGAATGCTAATCGAGGGGAGACGATATTCATATATTCTTTTATGCCAGGCTGGTTTTTATTGAAACTGAAATTGTTTCCAAAAGAAATTATCCATGCAGGCACAGCAGAATATGGTCTCCTTTAATTAACGTTCGATACGATTGACGGCAATGCTTTCAGTCGTATGCAAAGGTGTATAAAAAAATAAGACCTTTAGATCAAACTATTGTTATAATTTAAATGCCTTGTGACGTAATTATAACAATAGTGACGTAACCTTAGCGTAGTGACGTAATTATAACAATAGTTTAATTTCTAAAAGCCTTCTTTTTTTATTCACCCTGTATTGAAAATGTAGAATTTTATTAGAATATACAGAGTGTATAAAAAAAAGGTAATCCAACTTGGCGCACTATTGCACGTGAACTGCTCATTCCATTAACAAAATTTTTTCACATGCGAAAAGTTTAGGCTCTTATCTATCAAATGAGATGTTTATAATACCAAATGGTAAAAAAATGAGAATATATGAGACTGATACAAAGTGTTAGTCAAAATCGCATATTTTCACCTCTGAGAGTTTGACTAAAACCATTGAAAATTAACTCCCTTTGGGACTTAATTGAAGAATTTACCCGCATAAGCATATTAAGTAGGAATAAATCACATCAGGAGAACATTCCAAGCAATGCTGGTCAAGTTGAAGCATCGGCGCATAATCTCTTTTTAAAAACTGTGACTGTAAATAATTGCAATAAACATGTTGAAAAAAAACAGTGCAAGATGAGACATGTTCGTAATTAATTGTTTTTTGGTCGCGTCGCGTAGCGACAGCGACCTATAGTTTCGGCTTAGTTTTTTTATTATTATTATTTTCCTCTCGGGTCGACCCCCAGCGTCGCTAGCTGCAGGCCATATTACCCTAATCGGGAACCTGCGCACAGGTAAGTTGCTAGTTATCATGCATCAAGAAAGGGCTATCTTTAAAACAGGGAACGGGGAATAGGGGAATGGAACGGGGAATGGAACGGGGAATGGAACGGGGAATGGAATGGCTTCGGGGAATGAGCCGGGGAATGAAATGGCTTCGGGGAATGTGCAGCTTGTGCGTCAGTGATTAAAACCTGTAAACGCTTCCATGTCACGAATCATGAGACAGCTACTCACAGTTTGAATTCCTTGAGGTAAAAGACAAAGCGATTACAAGCTCATAGTATAAATGCGATGTTTGCATTGTCATTGTGATGTACATTGATGTACATTAATATATAGATAGAATTTGCATGGGTAGGTGGTTCAATGTAAATCCTCCAAAATCTGAAGGCAATTAGTATAATACTGTAATAGTATTTTTTGCAGAAATCTTTTTAGTTCTTACTATGCCTTATAAAGCTCAATGTGTGTGATTAAAAGGTGAATAAAGATACTGACACAGTGTCACTTGTTTGTTTTTTATTTCAGGCTATGTGAACAAGACCTCTGGACAGTTTTGTTTAATAATTTTCTTGTATGATTGCATGGCGACTTTAGTAATTATAATAACTTGTAGGTACACCACGTAAGTATTAAATACTGCAAAGCTTTCGGTCCGTTAACCCGGACCTTCAATTCAGTTTTGTTTAAGCAGTTTTGTTTAATAAGCAGTTTTGTTTAAGCAGTTTTGTTTAAGCAGGAATAATGGTTGTGGTGGAAATGTGGTGAATGCATTGTTGACAAGTTAATGGGTTTGCTTCCAAGAATACACTGAAACTTGGAGCAACAATGACTTTGAATATAATTATGTAATTAATATATTATTTATTAATCTTAATTTATATGACTTTTTACCTCACATAATTCAAATAATGTTCAGATAAAGAGGTAAATATTTCACTGTTAATGGTGTAATAAATATTTTATATGTTGATTATATTCATAATGAATTATTTGTCCTGCTCCATACTTTGGCAATTCTGTTTAAGAAATCCCACCATAGTAGATCTTTTTTGAAATAGTTACAGTCAAGTTGTTGTCTAGTTTTAGTACAAAATAATACAAGTGCTACAATTAAACAAGGGAAAATAATAAAAATTAATTACATAAGCAAGCACATTTTCTATTTTGAAAAGGTCTATGAATTGAGATGACATGTACTAACAATTTTGTGCATTAATTAAAGACAATTGTATTATTACTGTGGGTTCTTTAATATTGTCCAATACTCCCAGTGACATCCCACTGAATTCCTGCAGGTGTCTCAATCCATCAAACCAGTTTATCTTTTATTTCTATATTAAAGTCAGAATCAATGTATTCAATATCAATATGTTATCTTTTTGGAGACCCCCCAAGAAGAAATCCAGAAATTTTTCAACACCCCCTTCTCATTTTGTACCATAATCATCCTGCCAAGGAAGGGGGTTGGCTTCAAGAACATGGTTCTCAATTCTGATGAAGAGAAAAAATTGCTTTTCTCCTTTAACAGACTTGTCAAAATAATGTTGTAGAACTTAGATATTATTTTTACATATTGATATTGAATACATTGATTCTGACTTAAATATAGAAATAAAAGATAAACTGGTTTGATGGATTGAGACACCTGCAGGAATTCAGTGGGATGTCACTGGGAGTATTGGACAATATTAAAGAACCCACAGTAATAATACAATTGTCTTTAATTAATGCACAAAATTGTTAGTACATGTCATCTCAATTCATAGACCTTTTCAAAATAGAAAATGTGCTTGCTTATGTAATTAATTTTTATTATTTTCCCTTGTTTAATTGTAGCACTTGTATTATTTTGTACTAAAACTAGACAACAACTTGACTGTAACTATTTCAAAAAAGATCTACTATGGTGGGATTTCTTAAACAGAATTGCCAAAGTATGGAGCAGGACAAATAATTCATTATGAATATAATCAACATATAAAATATTTATTACACCATTAACAGTGAAATATTTACCTCTTTATCTGAACATTATTTGAATTATGTGAGGTAAAAAGTCATACAAATTAAGATTAATATAATATATTAATTACATAATTATATTCAAAGTCATTGTTGCTCCAAGTTTCAGTGTATTCTTGGAAGCAAACCCATTAACTTGTCAACAATGCATTCACCACATTTCCACCACAACCATTATTCCTGCTTAAACAAACTGTCCAGAGGTCTTGTTCACATAGCCTGAAATAAAAAACAAACAAGTGACACTGTGTCAGTATCTTTATTCACCTTTTAATCACACACATTGAGCTTTATAAGGCATAGTAAGAACTAAAAAGATTTCTGCAAAAAATACTATTACAGTATTATACTAATTGCCTTCAGATTTTGGAGGATTTACATTGAACCACCTACCCATGCAAATTCTATCTATATATTAATGTACATCAATGTACATCACAATGACAATGCAAACATCGCATTTATACTATGAGCTTGTAATCGCTTTGTCTTTTACCTCAAGGAATTCAAACTGTGAGTAGCTGTCTCATGATTCGTGACATGGAAGCGTTTACAGGTTTTAATCACTGACGCACAAGCTGCACATTCCCCGAAGCCATTTCATTCCCCGGCTCATTCCCCGAAGCCATTCCATTCCCCGTTCCATTCCCCGTTCCATTCCCCGTTCCATTCCCCGTTCCATTCCCCGTTCCATTCCCCGTTCCATTCCCCGTTCCATTCCCCGTTCCATTCCCCTATTCCCCGTTCCCTGTTTTAAAGATAGCCTCAAGAAAGCGATCAAAATGCTAGCAAACGCTTTCCTCATCTTTACGTTCATTAGACATATATACAACCACACACGCCGAGCACAGTAAGCCTACATCGGCTACCCTAAGTAAAAGATGTAGAGTGGTTTTAAAATGGGCTGTTCTGTGTTTCTCCTGCTTTCAACATGCGATCTATAGTTCGGTATATTGTTCATTTTTATTATTAAGAACATTCACGACACAAAATTTGCATAGCTGAGCTGGCTACGCCGCTGTGAACGACGCGACCATAACGCCTAGTAGGCGTCTTGTTTCTTTTGTTATGCACTGCTTTAATCAGGCTCAAGGTGAAAATATGCGATTGTAACTAACGTTTTTTAACAGCTTCGTATGTGCTCATTTTTTCACCATTTGGTATTAAAAGCATGTCATCCGATAGCTATATACATATAAAGCCTGATCTTTCCGAATGTGAAACAATTTTGTTCATAGACTGTGCAGTTCACGTACAATAGCGTGTCGAAGTTGGATTACCTTTTTTTTTATACCCCTATGTTGTCGTCCAGAGGTTATCGTCCAGGGGCGGGTTGTTCAAAAGCCGGCTAACGCTATCCCAGGGCTAAAATGGCCTAACCCAGGAATAAATTTTATCCCTAGGTTAATTTGCGTTGTTCAAAAGTGGGCTAGCGCTAACCCAGGGACAAACGATGGGCTAAATTTAACCCAGCTCAAACAGTGGGTTAACTTTAGCCCAACACTTTTAAAATAAAAAAAACAAAAATAAACAACATGGATGGCCCTCCGTTCAATTTATTCCGTGTTGTTTATCCACGTCAAGAACGAACATATCGTCCACGCAATCTAAACGTGATTGGCTTTAATGACAGCCAGTTAAGAGCAAGATATAGGTTTGGCCGAAATGCCATCAACTACATAACAAATCTGCTTTACGATGACCTTGTCAGGGATACACAACGCGGCCATGCTCTTTCTCCGGATTCACAAGTACTCATCGCACTGAGGTTTTACGCAACAGGCAGCTTCTTACAAGTTGTTGGAGATACGTTTGGTGTTGATAAGGGTACAGTGTCCCGTGTCGTAAGAGATGTGTCCTTGGCACTTAACAGGAGACAGCAAGAGTTTATTAAATGGCCAACAAACGTAGAAATCGCAGACATCAAAAATAATTTTTTTGCACTAGCTGGCTTTCCGTGCGTAATTGGGTGTATCGATTGTACCCACATCCGAATTCAGGCTCCGTACGTGCACGAGAACAATTACGTAAACAGGAAGCGGTATCACTCGATCAATGTACAAGGAATTTGCGATCATGAAGGTATATTCATATTTTCCTGTACACACTGATGGAAATGCTGTTAACTTCAGATCTTGTTCATGACTAATTTTGGGGGTGTGGCACTTTACTGAGGTCTCCCCACCCTACTACAGATTTTTTTTCTAAATTGCATTACTAGCATGGATATGTATTTGAACTGTTCTCTTGGCTTAGTGTTTCTACAGGGAGTGGTTATTGGTTGGTGGATTTTCTAAATATTTCAAAAACGTTTTAGGAAAATTCATCAATATTGTGGCTCGATGGCCAGGAAGTACACATGATAGCCATATACTGCGTACATCAAACATATGCACTCACCTGGAGAACCACCACCATGATCTAGATGATGGTGTTCTGCTTGGTGACAGTGGCTACCCTTTAAAGGCATTTTTAATGACCCCATACAGCACCCCAAACACACCAAATGAGAGGGCATTCAACCGAGCACACAAGAAAACAAGGGTGACGATTGAAAGAACCTTTGGAATGCTTAAACGGAGATTCCATCTACTGCATGGGGAGGTGAGAATGCAACCTGAAAAGGTGTGCCAGCTCATTGGTGCATGTGCAATATTACACAATATTGCACTTGCATTCAATGAGCCCATGTTAGATATTGAGGATGAGGACGACCAACCAGAGGTGGAGGAATATGTTGGACCCCAAAATGGCCATCTAATCAGAGAACATATAACTAACACCTTTTTTTAACTGTTTATAAAGTAGAATTAACTGAGCCTATAATGCAAAAATTGTTACCAAAATAAACAAGTTTGTAAAATAATAATATAATTCAATTATCACAAAAATGTATAATTATTAATTACTAATTCATTAAATTATTTGTATATACAGTACAATAGAAAATTGTTCATTAAAATTTACACTACAGGGTGAGCAGAAAAAAACCTGACACCTTTTAAATTCAAATTAGCTGCAATGTGTCTTTAATCGGCTGTAATATGTTACAGAAGTTGCCTAAAATATCTCATGGGTAAACGAAACATATCAAATAAGTGAACCAATTTATTAGCCTTGAACATAAAGTTTGTTCCCTTTGGGAGTTAAATTTATTCTAAGCTCTGTAATAAAAAAGAGTGTTGAATTAGTTCAATTGGTTTAAACACTTTCGCATTAATTAACCACGTCTTATTGATTGTACACAATGGGAATTGTCAAATTCCAGCCATAAGTTTGCAGCTAATTTGAATTTCAAAAGTGTCATATTTTTTTTACTCACCCTGTATAGTATCCAAAATGTTGTGTGGTTATAATACATGCACTGAAGATCAGATTATAATAAGTTCAAACATTAAAACAAAATAAATAATTGACAATAAATATTTTGAATAAAGAACTACATATTGGGAACTGATTTTTATGATTCCTATATTTTTCATTGTTTAATAAAGTTGATAATTTATAATATATGGCCAGTTACTGCTGGGCAAAGTGAAAACCATTGACATATTATATGTGAATGTGGCAGGCTGGTAGCTGATGCATTAAAACTAATATTTAAACAAATATCTGAAGTAGAAAAGAAAAGAAACAGGGGGAACTGTGACTGAGCCTGAGGGATTATTGTGCAAAAATTAACCTTTCATGTTCTGGATTTGGATTTGAAGTTTTTGCTTTTTCAAAGCCAATACCTCTTTTTGCAGAGTAAGTACCTCTACTTGCAACTGCAATACATCTTGGTTTGTTGTCCTCTTTCGGTTATCACTCTTTTTCGGACCAGGTAGGGCTGCCAACATACGAGATGGTACCGGCAACGAAGGAGGGATGTTCATATTTGTCGGCTCTTCATCCTTTTCATCTTCAGCCAACAATACCGAAGGAGGTATCGGGGAAGGATCTTCGATCAGTTCGATGTCATTGATGCTAGAGTGTGACGATGGCGATGCGAAAGCGGAATTGCTCAGAGCGGTCACCGTTTCATATGCATTATCTGCAGCTAAAAACAAAAAATATATATAAATGTAAACGACTGCAAGGAGATGTAAAATACTGAATGTCATTTTACTCTTGTACAGCTCAAAATACTTATCTTTGTCCTAGTTGCTCATCAACTTTTGTATGTCAACGGTAGTCAACAAAATGAACATACGAAAGACGATTTAATCAACAAAATAAACATTTTCATTGCAATGTAAGACTCTTATATATTCTACAGTAAACGTTTTGACTTTTGATTTAAAAATATTTATATAAACGACTGGGAACTAATAACGTCGTGCCCAAACCTGCCCGAAACACATTACGCAATTTATTTCATATTATTTCATACCTGTCTCAAACCCATCTAGTCCCGTGAACAGAGGCGTGTTTTCAAACAATTTAATTACTCTCTCTTCTACCGGAGATGCTTCTTTTGGCGGGGGGCCACCACCTGTACCCTGTTGTTGTTTCTTTATGAGGGCAAAAGATTTTTTAGCGCCGCTCGTCAGCTTTTTCCACTTCTCTTTTACCTCGTTTACCGTCCTATTTGCCACTCCCGCCGCATTTATCTCGCGTGTGATCGCGTCCCAAACCGTATTTTTGCGTTTATTAGTAATTGCATTGGTCAATTTGGACTGTATAACTTCTAGGTTATCCTCTACTTTGTTCAACAATATATTTACTTCAGAAAGTGTAAAGTTTAACTTTCTTTTTTTTCTTTGTTTGTCCTGTAAAACGTCAGCCATTTTGAAAAAAAATTCGCGCGCTTTTTTAACCCAGGGCTAAGTCTCTTAACCCTGGGTTAACTAACCCTGGCGCTGTCCTTGCTTTGAACAACGCAATTTTAACCCTAGGTTAGTTAACCTAGGGTTAAGCATTTTAACCCAGAGTTAGCACTAACCCAGGGTTAAATTTAGCCTGCTTTTGAACAACCGGCCCCAGGGGCCGGTTGTTCAAAAGCCGGTTAACGCTAACCCAGGGTTAAATTTGCTTAACCCTGGGTTAAATTTTAACTCTGGGTTACTTTGCGTTGTTCAAAACTAGGTTATCTTTAACCCTAGGTTAAAGGAAGGGTTAACTTTAACCCTCCTCGCTAGATGGGTTAACTTACTTAACCCTAGGTTAACGTATCAAGTTTGCAAATAAAACATGGCAGGCTTTCCTCTTAATTTGTTTCGAATAAATCATCCTCGTCGGGAAAGACGATATCGTCCACGTGGCATAAATATTGACGGCCTTTACGACGATGAGCTAAGGGCAAGGTATAGGTTTGGCAGAAACACAATAAATTACATTACAAACCTTCTGCATGAAGATTTAATTCGCAATACGCAGCGAGGCCATGCACTTGAGCCACAACAACAAGTCCTAATTGCCTTGAGATTTTATGCCTCCGGCAGTTTCCTACAAGTTGTTGGAGATAGTTTCGGTGTTGACAAATCAACGGTGTCTCGAACGGTCAGAGATGTATCTTTGGCACTGAATAGAAGACGAAATGATTTCATAAAATGGCCGTCTTCAATAAACGAAATCGAGAAAGTAAAGAACCACTTTTTTGCACAAGCTGGCTTTCCGTCTGTGATTGGTTGTGTTGACTGTACACACATCAGAATTCAGGCGCCACATCATAACGAGAATAATTACGTGAACCGGAAGCGCTATCACTCTATCAACGTACAGGGCATTTGTGATCATGAAGGTACATACTGATACTGTATCATAATTATATATAATCACACTGCTATTACTTGTACTGGGCGTCCCAAAAGATTAGTCCAGTTTAATTAATAACTTTTTGAATCAGTAAAGCCATTACACCACACGTTTAAATGTACTACATTTTTAATATACTCCTCTGATAGGACGGTTTACAAACATTGTGGCTCGATGGCCTGGCAGCACCCATGATAGCCACATTTTCCACACATCTCAAATATGCCAGCAGCTTGAGAACAACCACAACCACTTGGAGCAAGGAATTTTGCTTGGTGACAGTGGCTATGCACTGAAGCCATACCTTATGACACCATATCATGAGCCAGCCACAGCAAATCAAAGGGGGTTTAACCGAGCCCATAGGAGGACCCGGGTCATAATTGAACAAGTATTTGGTAGATGGAAAAGACGATTCCATCTTCTGCACTCAGAAGTGAGAATGCACCCGGAAAAGGTTTGCCAGCTTATTGGTGCATGCGCAATATTGCATAATATTGCAATTGCATTTAATGAGCCAATGGATGATGATGATGATGAAGATGATGAACTGGAAGTACAGGAATATCAAGGGCATGAAACAGGCCATCTTATCAGAGACCATATAGCAAACACTTTTTTTTAAACAGCTATTAATTGGCATGAATTTGTGTATATTAAACCACAGGCTATTATGGTAAGTTGATTGATGTGTTCAAGCTTGTAAATGACTGAGTGTACACTCTACTTTTTCCACATACCCATTTAATTAATATTAAATATTATCATATCAAATATTATAATTTAATATACAGTGTCAATAAAGTATGGTTATAAATTATATTGCAAATATGTAATTGTGATTAGTTTATGAACAGTTTATGAATGCTATAAATAAAATAAATATATAACATTAATATAAATACTTTACACACAAAATTATATACAGCTAAATGAAATTTATATTAATAAGTTTTTCCTTTAACGTTGGAGGAATAAAGAATGATAAGTACTTGAGAGTGTGTATTTACAATCATGAACATGAAAATTTGTTGCACAAGGCAATCTGTCTGCTTTTAATGTGTAAATGCCTAGTACCTTACAACCCCTATTACCACTTGCATGCATAGAATTTGAGGTTCTGAAAGTCCAACCATAATTAAGCTGTATAGAAATAATTAAGTTATCAAAGGAATGAATAGACACAGTACCCTTCAAAGCTTCAGCATACTATTTTGTGCCTCTCTTAAAGCCTGGTTTTTTAGTTTTAGGTTTTCCTTCTTCAATATTAAAACTTCTTTCTGGTGTTGTAGAACTTCAGCTTGCAGCTTTAAAACCTCTTGGTTTGTTATTCTCCTTTTTCGTTCTGTTTTGCTTGGTGGAGGGAGGGCGGGGATAAGGGTGGTGGGCACAGGTAAACAATTAGGAGTAAAGACTTCTTCCTTATTGAAAGATGGTGGTATCGGACGCTGTTTTTCACGATCATAATTATCTTCATCTGAATCATCTGAGTCGAGTTGTCCTACTTCTGTTAATTCTTGAAGGATACCGTCTCTAAGTGCGGGCGTGCTACAACCCTCCAAGGATTGTCTATCCTGTCCGTCTGAAAAATGAAGAGACATAAAATACCCAAATAATAAAACATAATACATATACAATAAACAAATATATGCTTTAAAAAAAGGCGAAACTGCAAAATGCAAAGTGTTGACACAAGCATTTATATATAGCAGAGTCTTGGCAAAGTTAGAATTTCAACTAGAAAGAAAAAAACTTATCTTAGTTTAGGAAGCCGTTTTCACTAATGGAGTTGAACAAATATTAATAGTTGAAAACTTGGCAATTTCTTTGCAAACATGGCCGCGTTCGTGCAAATATGATGATATGAAATGAATATATGATTACAATTTAATTAAGCGTTGCGCTCTGGAAACTAATTTAGAGACTTGCCCAAACTTGTACCACAGTTCAGCGCAACAAATGCAATCACTTCCCACCGGTACCTGTTTCAAAGCCGCTTAATCCGGTAAAAAGAGGAGTATCTTCAAATATTTTGATTATCCTCTCTTGCGCTGCAGTGGGTTCTTTAGGTGGAGGACCACCTCCAGTTTTTCGCATCTGCCTATTCACATCGGCAAACGTTTTCTTAGCGGAGCTGGTCAGGTTCTTCCACTTCTCTTTAATTTCGCTTGTTGTGCGGTTTGCCACCCCTATCGCGTTTATTTCTTTTGTGATATTCTCCCAAATTTTTTTTTTTTCTGATTCGTTACCGCATTGGTTAGTTTTGACTGGATTAGTCCTAAATTTTCTTGCACTCTGCTGGTCAAAGTGTCTATTTCGGTCACCGTAAAGTTGAGCTTTCTTCTTTTCTTTTGTCTCCCTCCTTCAACGTCCGCCATTTTGCAAGAATTCGCGCGCTTTTTAACCTAAGGTTAACTGCCTTAACCCTGGGTTAGTTAACCGCAACTTTCACACTGCTTTGAACAACGGAGTTTTAACCTGGGGTTAGCTAACCTTGGGTTAAGGATTTTAACCCAGGTTTAACGCTAACCCTGGGTTAAATTTAACCCGCTTTTGAACAACCGGCCCCAGGTTTATGCCAAAAATGGTTCCTTATCCGTCACATGTCTATTGTATTTTTGCACAACTAACCAATAGCAATGGCTTGGCGTACCTTCTCAACCGTGACTTAAACAATATGTTAATTCAGAATTTATTATTGGTTTATTTGTTCATAAATCTTCCCCAACATAGTTAACGTCTTAACGAATTCTACTGTACTTTTACGTAGTCTCTAAACCATGTATATTCTATTAACTGTGATTTAATCAGTAGTCTCAATATTTGATGCATTACCTGTTAAATTTCCATTTTCTTTTTTTTAAAGCCCGGCATGGCTAATTGATAATGAAAGGGCATGTCAATTCTTACAGAAGCGAGCCGCTGCGAATTTATATGCGCCCACTTAAACACAGAAACGCTTTGATTTTGGTTTCATTGTATGTAATGACTTAAAGCACTACCTGTTTTGTGCTCGAATAGAAAATGACTAAAGCGAATATTTATAAATATTTTGTGCCGCGTTTTTTTTACACGCTGTATGATTGAAGTATTCCGTAAGATATATTTCTCACATTCATCATTATTAGATAGAAATTCGTACATTAATAGGTTCAGGTAAATATAACTGTGGTTAAATCTAAGTGTAGCTATAGGCTATAGCTATATAAGTTATTTATCTCGATAATAACACCTTTTCAATGGCTATATCCATGGCCTATATCAAGCTGATAATTAATTTAAAGTTGCCCGTCTTCCACATAGATTTTTGTTGTAATTGTCGTGAACATGTCAAGGTGGCTGATGCAATGGAATATTTCTACTTTTGTGCAGTAAACAATGACCTGTTTGAATCACTGGTTTGAATACATTAATATCGACACTGAACTTAAATTCTGACTATATTTCCCATTGGTGAAAATCAATTGTTCACGGGAGTTACGACAAAATGGAAAACACGCTTTTCATTCAGTAGTTTGGTTGCAGTCAAAAAACAAGAATGGTACGTGTCATTGGAAAGAGAAGTGACTGCTCTTTTACACTACGTAAGCGTTAACCAAAGTCCTGTTTATTTTCTTTTCACTACAATGTGTTTGTGACACTTCGACAACAACAATCTGAACAATCATTAATTTTATCCGTAGTGAAATGCAAAGGACTGAAAGGAGAACAACTTAAATTTAGTCTCTTCTCATACTTCAATCAAGCATTTCCTCCTATCGATAGAATAATTAAAAGGAATAATTCGAACAAAGACTGTCAAGCTACCTCAAAATTATATATGCATGCATGCTGGCAAACGCTATTATAAAATCACTGGCACCTTTGTTTTCATATAGGTTTTACTGACTCGCACGATTTCCGATGGGTTTCCGCATTCGAATATGTGCCCAGACGATCAACCGTGGTCTACATAGGTTGAATTCAGTGTCATAAAACTTAAGGCTAACGAACAAAACCGGGATAAGATCTTAGTTTCTTGCAAAGTTGTAACAGACATCTTCAAATATATTAGCTATATTAAAAAGCCATATAACTAATACACTCGTACTATATGAGTCTATATGCATTCTTCTAAAGAAGCACTAACCATTCAGTTTACCAGGAATAATCCAGTAGAATTGGAAGCTGGTCGCTGATGCCTTTTGACAACAGCTGTTGACGTAGAATGTATGGAAGCCCCAAAATAACGTACGATGTATGATGTGTGAGTCGCAACGAGTTTAAGATCGGCTGTGGTTGACTGAGCAAATCAGCGTTTCTATCTTCAAATATGCCAGGCAAGCCAAAGTTGAAGCTTTCGTTCCCAGGTCTAAGAGCTAGTTCTTAATCTACGTATGTCTTGTCGGACAACTAGGGGCTAGGGGCTAGGCAAGCCTATGTGGAGAGCAACGGCGCTAGGCCCTGGGGACGAGGATGCTAGGCAAGGTGAAAACTATGGCGATGGAACGCCATAGAAAACTGCATATAATGAAAGACTGATCAGGTTAAGCCTTTGATGTGATACGCTTTATACCTCCCCTAGCCGGGATAACTCGCCCCATGTAAACAGGCCCTTAGAAGGCCAGTTTTGACTTTTTAATAACCAAATATTCTTTGGTTAATAGCTTGCATGCAGTAAGCCCGTGTGAATGGGGAATTGCTACTAATCTGTCACGAAAAATCATGATCATGATTCATGAAAACTTTTGGCCGCATAAGAATTTTTGGCCGCATAATACCGCATGAACCAGACGGAAATGGCATCGACGGAGAATGGTATTGATAAAACTCTATAAGGGCCGGATTAACCGTATTAACGGAAAGGGCAGTAACTCTGACGTAAGGATTACAAATCTGTCCATCTCTTTGACAAGCATAAGCTTGCAACTATGATAAAATCGTAAAATCGACAGGACATCACACAATCCTATTTTGTCGATTCATTTTTGACGTATGGAATGTAGTCTGTAACTGACAAGCATTACGCAGCTTTTGAGAGATGTAAATTTGGCAACTACGAACTTTTACGTTAATATTACACTACATGAATGTTTCTTCCAGGGCCGGGTCTAGGATTTTTTACGTTAGTCAAAATTTAGTTATGCTTTCCAAGCGTAATGCCAGTCTAGTCTGCTAAATTCCTAGAATAGAATGCCACAAAATATTGTGTTCGCACTGAAATGGAAGGTTTAAAAAGGGACGTTTTGTGGATATGAAATGCCTGGTTTTCATACTAACAATCAAACCAAACAACCTCCAGAACGATCACCACACCTCCACAACAAGCAAACCAAACCCCCCAAAACGATCATGACGTCGTGAACGAATGACGATTTTAAAACTGGACCGTGTTCTATATTTCCACTTATATTACTGCCGAAATTTTTATGCTAGTCTTGTGCAATCTCTTAAAAGTAGAATTGCATTGCAAGTTTTAAGATTGCACCGCGTAATAGAGCCTTTAGAGACTATTTCAATTGAAATATCTTTTACTTTTCTTAATGATTTTTCAACAATATACTCTGTTATTGCTTTGGAAATTTTAGCCGGAACCGTCAAAAGCGTCGTTGCTGACGTCAACGTCAGAGGGCTAGTCCTCCCTGTTACGTTTATAAGGAAAATTTTCAGCCCTACCTGCTCCTCTCAGGCAAACAAAATTGTTCTTTAGTTGGTAGCCCTCCCTGTAGGGCTCATGTAAACAGCCCCTTAATGTCGCAATTATAAAAGGTATTATGCAGTGTCCTTTAATGATGAACTAAAACGATCGCCGTGGAACGACGTTTACGCTACCGATGATGTTGACAGTGCGTGGGATAAATTTTCTTGAGGTCTGTGATCATCATGCTCTATTAATAAATAAAAAGGCGCGTGGCTCGTGTACTCCATGGTTAAATGATAAGGTGTCTAGGATGATACTGACTCGGGACTATTATTTACGGAAAACCCGGAAAGCTAAGCGGTCGGGTCGTAGTCTTATTCGGGATAATTTGGATAAATGATAAACATTGTAAGCAACTCGATTCGAAGACCAAATGAAAAATTCAGAAAAGACTCATGGGATAGCATGACAAAACGTCATGGCATAGTCCGTCTACCATCCAGGGCCGTAACTAGAACGATAATTGGGGGTGGGGGTGGGTGTTTATTCATATATTCAGTTCTGCCCGACGGATTTCTTCTGTAAGTGCAATAGCTCACAATAAAAATCCGTCGGGCAGAACTGAATATATGAATAAACACCACCCCAATTATTGTTCTACAGGGTGTCTCAAAAAAAACGCAACCCACTTAATATTCTAAAATTCATATTGTTCATAAGCTCAATAGATTTTATGCCCCTGGGATTTTAAAATGGCTTCTAATCGTACAGTTCAACTGCTAATAGTCAAATCAGCTTAACTAATAATGGTGCAGCTAACAACCGAACGAGTTTTTATTGTCGTGCATGATAACTTGAATGCTAACTGTCGACCTTGTAAAATAAATTGTAAATAACATTTTACTCGTTAAAATCTTAAATACTTTCAATTCAGCTCGTTGGTGTACGCACCCGACTTTGTTTACCGACGATTGTGCCGCTAGAATATGATTACAAGCTTTCTCGCATTCCAGGGGCCAAACGTCTTTTCTGTTGTAGAACAAAGAGGATATTCATGAATATTAAGTGGTTGCGTTTTTTTTTATACACCCTATAGTTACGGCCCTGCTACCATCGGAATAAAAATAACTTAAGAGAACTACTTTATGAGAGTTCGATTGAATAATTCATTATAATGGTCACGTTCATGCTAAAAAAAAATGTAACAAGTCTTCGCAAAAGTAAACTATTTATTGATTTACCCAAAATAATATTAAAAATCACACGGTTAAAACTAGGTACAATAATCATATATTAGGCACTAAGTAAAGCTAAAACGTTAAGATTTTGAGGTTAAGATCACTCAGTATGAATATCTTTGAGTGACAAGCCTAGCTTGAACATTCAAAAAAGTTTCTATACAACCCGACTGTAAGTATAATGGCCTGTACTGACACAAGGTTCAATGTAACCATTAATATAATAAGGGTAATAGAACAGGTCACAAAAGTGAAAATTCCCCATGTAGTGATATCCCAATCTAAATTAATCAATATGAATTGATGAAGCTTGCATCATTAGCCTATTAAACCCTAAATTACAGTAATAGTATAAAAATCCATTGATAGGTTTGTATACTTAATTAGAGATAAGTTAAAACCAGTTCACTGATGCATTATTCACGCTAGTTGGATATTTTGCTTAAAAATGCTGGAAGACATTGTCAGTTAAATAGGCAGAGTATTGAGTTACTTTCACTTAAGAAAAACTAAATAGCTACCTATAGATTAAGAATAAAATCTCGAAGTACCGGTATATAGATAAAATATGCAGCAAATGTTTCATTTAGAGTTTTCCACCCAAGATGATCATTAGACAGGAAATGAATGCTGACACAAGAGAGTTCAATTTACAAACCATAGCAGAGGACGTGATAGGTTCAAAGTTTCCATTAAAGACACAATTTGAAGCATGGCAGATGCTACTGCATTCAAGGTCACCAATACATGTCTGGTAGCAATTTTTAACTTTGCTGTCACACTTCATGTTACATCCATTTTCACAGCTTAAACGACATTCCTCATACTGATTACCAAGGCAAGTAAGTTGTCTTCCTTTACAGTTTCCTGTGCAGCTTCTTGTACAATTCTTAGTACTTTCATCACAACTGCTAACTTGTTTTGGTTCCTTTTCCAAACCAGTACATTCAGCACCCTCACATGTATTCTCACATTTTGATTTTGCTTTATCACAGGTTAGTTTACAAGTTGAATTTGTTTGACAAACCTGTTTACAAACTTTAGTTTTGGGACCACATTCCATTTCACAGGAACTTCCTTTGCAGGTTTGTAGACAGTTTTTTGAGTTGCAGACCATCTTACTGGTGCAATTCATACAACTTTGAGTGCAACTGTCCGTGTCACACTTAAAAGAGGAGCATGACCTGCCAATACATAATTGTACACACTCCTTTGAATTGCCACAGTCCAATCCATCACATGTTTTATAACAAACTTTCTCACATTTATCATCAGTACATTTGCCACCATACACCACACTGATTAAGCTGATAAGGAATAAAGCTTGTGTAGTTGTCACCACTAAAGTCATCTTTGGATTGTATCTAGGCATAAAAAAGATACCAATTGCAGCACATGTATATATATTGTAAATTATTCACAAAACAACAATCATAATTTATTTATTTTTCTCCAATACAAGCTTGCCAATTTCACACAATGTAATTTTGTTGGATCCAATTCACCTACGATGTTTTATGCTTGGATGATCTACAATGTACATATGCAACAAATCAACTGAAGCCAATTCATCGCTGCTATATCACAAACAGACCACATTCTTTACATCAGAAGCAAATTAGATTTGACAAAATTGGATTCTGTGAGCCGAAGTTTACATTATTATCAGATGTCCAAAGTACTACCATAAGCAAAAAACCATTACCATTTATAATTGTTCTGTTTACGATAACTTTTGCATCAAGATTACAGCATGATTTTAGCATTGATGCAATTATTAAAGAAAGCACTAATGGAAATGCAGTTTGGTCAACCTATCTGATCTTTACTACATAATTAACCTATCAGAAATAGGAATGCACAGATGTGCAGGTTTTTATTTAAGAAGAATTTTGACTTATGTCACTTAGTGGTTTATTTACACTCCACAAAATCAAACCAAACAAAATCCACAAAACATTCATTGATAATGTAGATCAAAATTTAAAAAGGGTGTTGTCTGATAACACAAAATTATTGACTTCTCGTGACAGGACATTTCCTTCAACCCATATCATAAATTCAGGAAACACATTGAGTTGATGCATTATATAATATACTACGAATACCACTTTTAACATAAACTATTTTGTCTTCAAAATAGCTTTTGGCATCCCAGATATATTTTCGAGTTCAGAAAGAATTCACAACAATACAAACCAAACTCTTTCTATTTTATATTTATATTGGCCATGCTGCCATGCCTTCGTTTAAGGACACTCGAATTTAGAGAAATTGTTAATCTAGACATGCACAATAACATTTCTAAATCAATGTAGAATTTAGAATCAAGGATTTGTATCAAATTACTTAGATACAATAAACATTCGAAGTCTTCGTCTCCTTTCGTTTGTGATTAATAAACAATCAAACCCATTAGCAAAGGCATTGTTGACGCACTTCGGCCACCAAACCCGTCCCATTGAAATTCGTTTGTCAATTCGTTAACTCGTTCAACAGAAACTTAGCGAAAGCTTAAAAAAGTTACGATTTTAAATACACGTGCAATATACCAGGTTATCGTCAAAGTGTCGCCATTAAAACGGTGAACGAATTCCGCTCGCCTCTTGAGTTCACAGCTGTT
This sequence comes from Dendronephthya gigantea, assembly GCF_004324835.1. NCBI lineage: Eukaryota > Metazoa > Cnidaria > Anthozoa > Malacalcyonacea > Nephtheidae > Dendronephthya > Dendronephthya gigantea. The sequence goes on along the minus strand of NW_021163210.1, from coordinate 258,025 downwards.
TACAAAACAGAACGTAAATTGCCATTTTCACGGCAAGGTTCGCCTTTTACCACAATCGCTGACATTAGTAACTAGATTATACATAAATCTATAGATGTATACACTAATTTGCCTCAAACGGTACCGCAATATCCCAACAAAGATTACATGCCATTAGACTTCAAGGCAGTGCAATTAGGTTTATAGATCAATATTGATCTATAAACCATTCTTCAAGCACAGAATGATCGCGATATTAGACACAAAATAATTACCTTTTCAACACGCTTTCGATTTAAGAGCAGCAAACTGTAATATTTCCAAACACACTTAGCAGTCGTGTCGAATGTCGAATCACTCAAATGTATGTCCTATTGCGTCGATGAATTAATGTCCACTGAGTACTGACAGGGCGTGACTTTGCAGTTTGTATTGCCACTCGGAGCCCGGAAAACGGAAAAACCAAACATTTAAAAATGCGTCATTAGAAACAGTCCAATGGGCGCTCTCGCAATGAGAAGTTAGCCAAATTACCATTTGGTTTGGGGAGAGTCCTGGGGTAATAACATGTATCTTGTAGCATTACATATCATGTAGCAAACTAGCAATAGTTATTGGTTAAAAGTTAAAACGCACATTTAAGTGAAATAATGGTTTTCAACCGTTTCAAGGCATTCAGGAGTGTTGCGTAGGATTGAAATACACTGGATTGCCAAAAGAATCATTAGGAATTGACTAATGAGACTGGATTTTGGCGTGCTCAGTCACGCGTGCGAACACGCATCTCGCGAGACTTGGGGTTTTTTATTAAAAATATGGAACTAAATTCAAAGGAATTTAGTTCCATATTTTTAATTTTTCATCATTTGTTAACGATAGTATCTTAAGGCCCTATAGGAAAAGATAGCAATCCAATTGAATTTGTGCGATCAATATTAACCCCTAGATTTCAATGTCAGATCAAAAATCTGTGTATCTGGAGGACATGGAATTATTTCGGTGAATTTGCGAAGATTCACTCCAGCGAACTGAGCTATAATATTCAGACAATTGTCGCCGAAATCAGTGATTAGTCAATTTGTACTTGATATAGTCAAAATATTTTTTTGGAATTCTCTCCCCTGCGAAAATAAATCAGGCCAATGTGCCTACAAAAATCAACATCAAGCATTTTTTTTCGGTTAACTTAGACCGAATCAAGTATCAGGAAGTATGAAACAACGTAAGAGTTATAGTATCAACGGAAATATTTTATCTAATAAAATATTTCGCAAGGCATGGTATGGGAAATGCTGCCCCAAGCTGAGGTTCCCGAGGAGTCACAAAACCTCAGTTATAAATTTGACGAATGGAATATACATGATCAGAATCCCTTCGTGCGTTCGTCTCGCATATCAAAAGTAACCAAAATTAAACCCTGCTGACTGCTGTTTAACGTGTTATACGATACCGTGCGTTGCCAAATGCTCGCCTTAAAGGTGTCAACGCTTATCTGTTCTGTCAGCTCCAGAGATTATATTTTTTCAAATTGTAATAGGAGACGGATATATTGATCTGCTATCAGTGGTGAGCATATAGCTTGTAACCAAAAAGGGAAAGCGGAAAAGCCTTACAGTATATGACTGCAATTCTCCTGGAAAAACTTTAGTTTGACTACCTCTAAGAACACCACCATCAATTTTTCAGTCTCTTCTTAAGGTTTACGTTTCTCCTGGCTTCTCCATACAAATTCCAGATACGTCAAGCAGTGATCACGTGTCAGGAAATTTGTGAATAGTTGTCATATATTGGGTCTGATGTTTATACTACTTTCTAAACAGTAAAAATACAACAGAACGTACCTTGAATCTTCGTTCACATCAAGTAAGGTTTACCATGTCAAACGATAAAATGACTGCTTTCTATATTATATTTTTGCCCATGCGCGTAGACACCCTGTCAATTCAGTTGCGCGTGGAAGCTAAGTCGCTTTCATAGCTATGTAAACAAAGGCTTGCCATTTATGAATATCTAACACCATTTTGTTTCCTTATTTTACAATAGTGTTTAAGTTTCATTCACTAATACAAATATATTATATGAGCGGCGAGGATTAAACTATATTCAAAATCTTGATTCGCCTATTTTTTGACTCAGGGACTTAGTAGGGGCTAAGTGGCGACTGTGGCGTAGCCAATCTGACGAATGATCCTGCTATGCTAGTATTTCGATGTTCATTAATTGACTGGGAAATCAATGGATTCAGTCTAAAGAAATGAACAATATAGTATGCTGCAAAATCGACAGGTTGACTACGCCACTGAAATGAAGTCTACATAATTTCTTATAGACGTTTACATAGCATAAACATTTCAAACAGTCGTTTGTTTATTTTCCATTTTCAGTTTAAATTGTTTACATTCTTCGAATTATCTGTACATTTGTTAATGACTTAAGTTCTTGTTCTCAATACGTCCAAACAATAAACATAACAGGACTGTTGCGTAACGCACAATGTTTCCCTTCTCTTAAAAGTTAGTCACTTTCTTGTGTATCGAGGATGCCCTGAATCAGTTCGAAACCCTGCTGCAATCGCCGCGTCTCTGCGTGGGTTCGGGGTGACCTCTGTTGCTGTGGGGTTTAGGATTGTAGGTCAAGGGCGGTCACACGATAAATCTAGATGACTAAGATGTTGTGTCGCCCTTTCTAGGATACCGCTGTTGATTTTGTAAACTCACGCAATAAATATGAATATTTATTGAAACAACAAGAACAGCACGATATTTACAAAACGATAAAGCATGACAAAATAGAAGCGCGCGAACAACGTGTTTCTGCGCATGTCCTAGTTTCCAGTCCTTACACTGCCTTTTCCTAAGAATGAACTGTGTCCCACAGTTTAAATAAATGTTAGTTTCGTATGGAGCAAGCCAGCCCGGTGGTCTTCGCTGTCGTTGAGGCCTTCCTTCAGGTTCCGGCACCGCTGGTTCTGCTTCGTCTTGACGCTGTTGTAACTCGCGTTCGCCGGCGGTATCTGGACCGTCTACAATGACAACGTCATTCCTGTTCTCGACTGTCTTACCGTCCTCAGCTACATGTACGTTGTCTAGGGGTTTGTTCTGGTTTTACGGTTTCTTCCTGCAACCCTGTGGTCTCGTAAAATCGTTTTAACTGATTGTGATGGACAATCCTTCGCTCCAGCTCAACCTTGCTAAAGCCCACGTACTTTATTCTGTATACTACATCCCCTAGGCGTTTAATAATTTCACATGGACCCGTCCAAGGTTTGTTCAGCTTCATACATCTCCCTTTCCTGGTTTTCTGATCTTTCCGCATTACGAAATCTCCTTCTTTGTAAACATTTCCCTTTGCCCACCTGTCGTAATAAGTTTTTGTGGTCTGTGGGAACACTCGAGCGTTTCCCTGCTGCATTCAAACGCTTTAGTAATTCTTTTCTTCAGTTCCGTTGCGTACTCAGTGTGAGATATTTTGTTTACAGTTTGTTGATCATTCATAGCAAGGTCGCATGGTAGACGGAGTTCTCTGCCATATTCGAGGTAACTAGGGTGTAACCGGTGGAGCTGTGAACTGCTGTATTGTATGCAAAACATGTAGACGACACATACAAGTCCCAATTTCGTTGGTCCTCAGCAACAACCTTGGCTAGCATGTTATTCACGGTACGAATGCTCCTTTCTGACGCCCCATCTGACTGTGGATGGAAAGGTGTTGTTTGTGTGTTCCAAATTTCTAAAAACGAACACACTTCATGGATAATTTCAGCTGTTAGATTCTTCCCTTGATCATGGTGGAGTTGTTCGGGTGCTCCATGTCGAGGGATCCAACCATCAAAGAATTTCTTTGCTATTGTTTCGGCCTTCTGATTTCTTAATGGAAATAATTCTAACCACTTTGTAAAGTGATCGACCACTACTAAACAATAACGGTATCCACGCGAACTTTGTGTGTACTCAACGATATCCATAGTAACCAGTTCCCCGGGGCGGCATGTAGAAATTGATTGAAGTGGGGCTCTTTGGGTTGGTACCGGATTTCTTCTACGTTGACACATTTTGCATTTTGTGCACCAATCTTCAATTTCGGATGACATTAGGGGCCAGAAATACTTATCCTTGATCCTTTGCACTGTCTTCTTGAAACCGAAATGTCCCAAATCATTATGCATCATGTGTAGTACTCTAGGAATTAAACTACGGGGGATCACTATTGTACTCTTCCCATCGTTACTGTCATAATGGCACAAAACATTGTCTTTCCGTACATATAAGTTCGGTAGTTCGTCCTCGAATGCCTTTAATTCCATGTCCATGGTATTTATTTGTGGTATTCCTGATTGTAACATGGATTTCACTTGGTTTATCTTTTCACAACCTTCTTGTCGCTGGTGAATGTATTCTAAATTCCAGGGTGTTGGTTCTCGCGTTGTAACATTTCGAATTCTACTCAAGGCATCCGCCACTGTGTTACTTCATCCAGGGATATGCTTAACCAAGAACTGAAACTCACGAATTTTGTCAACCCACCGCCACAGGCGGCCACTATGTTCTTTCGTTCGCGTTAGCAGCCATTTAAGAGATTGGTGATCTGTGTATAAATCGAACTGATTTCCCAAAACATAAGGACGATACGCTTTCAGTGCTTCAACTACTGCCAAGCACTCCTTCTCCGTGGTGGAGTAGTTCATTTCGGCTTTATGTAGTTTTCTTCCGCCGCAACCAGTCGCTTTAGGCCAGATCTATCAGCCTGCTCGAGATAGTAACCAACAGCGTAATCTGAAGCGTCACATGTCACAGAGAAACGACCAACGCGTTATGGAAGTTTCAATGTTACTGAAGAACATAACCGTTCTTTCAGAAGGTCAAACGCAGCCTGGCATTCCCTTGTCCATAGAAATTGTTCTTTGTTTAAAAGGTTGTGGAGTGGAACGGCTATTTTGGCAAAATCTTTCACGAATCTCCTCCAGAATGTGCATACTCCCAGGAACCGTTGCAATTCATCCTCGCTTTCCGGGGCTTTCCGATTCTTGATTATATCCAGTTTCTCAGGTAGTGGTTTAACACCAGTATTGTCGATAACATGACCCAGGAATCTTACGGAACGTTTCGCAAACTGGCATTTCTTGCCAGATAATTTAAAACCCGGTCTTCTTACCATCTCAAGCAATTTCTGAATTCCTTGCAAATGCTTGTCAAAAGATCCGTGGAAACAGATAACATCGTCAAGATATGCCACGATATCCTCAGTCTCCAATACTTGAACCATGTCCTCGACAACAGATTGAAAGGTTGCCGGTGCCCCTGCCAGCCCATAGGGCATCCTACTGTATTGAAATAATCCATATGGAGATACAAACGCCGTTTTTTCTCTGTCCTCTTCCACAATTTCAACTTGGTGGTACCCAGATACCATATATATTGATGTAAAATAGGATGCTCCAGCTAAACGATCAAGTGTTTCAGTTAAGTTAGGTAATGGGTAACTTGGAAACATTGTGGCTTCATTTAACTTTCGATAATCAACACATATCCGCAGGTCTCCTGATGATTTTCGAACTAGGACTAAAGGACTTGCCCATTCCGAACACGATTTCTCAATTATTCCATCTTTCAACATATTTCTCAAATCGTTTATAACCTCTTTCTGGTATACAAACGTCCTTTATGCATACGTCGTAATGGTTGCATGACTGGTACTGTACCTGGTTTCAGGTGTATGTGATGTTTTGTCCCTGACTTGCATGTCAATGAGACCCTAGGTCTCGTTTGTTCTTGGAGAAAACATCTGAGTAGGAAATGAGAAGCTTTTCAAGTTGTTCTTTTTCCTGCGCCTTTAGGTCAGTCTGACTTATTTCAATCCCAATATCTTGCAAAACATTAATATTCTCAGTCTGGATAGAAGAGACAGTTGGATGTTGATCATCCTGAATCTGGTAGTCGTTAGCCGTGTTAAATACCTCTTCAATCTCAGAAAGTTACGCAATTTTTTTATTTTTGAACAATGTAACATCATGAAAATTCAGATTTACTGCCTTTACCATAAAACTGCCATCCTTACTTGGTTGTGCAACAGTTTTAGTTAGAGCAGTACCCCACCAGGGGCCGGTTGTTCGAAAGGCGTTTAGCTTAAACGGTGGGTAAGTTCAAAATGGAAAGCAAAACTATTTATTTATTGAACAGCTGAGCTGAAATATTTCGATGTAAATAGCTTAATTGTCGATAGAAGTTCATATTTAATGCATAAGATGCAGATTTAGTCATTCACAAGATGCATGAGAGTAATTCTAAACTTTGGCTTATCCAACGTTTAAGCTAAACGCCTTTCGAACAACCGGTCCCAGATGTTTTACCTGACTCGAAAATCTCATTTCGACTGGTCTGATCTTTTGCTCGCATTTGGACTGTTGGGCAAGATAATTGTTGAACTTTTCGCTTGCTTGCGCCTCTTTGAACCACTTCGCCGCATCACTTGTAACATGGCCTTAAAATGCTTATGAATTATTAATGAGTTTTTTAAGATCGAATGATGAATGTATCCTACTATAATATGCATGTTTGCACGGGGCACAGGATTACTCCCGCTTGCACCCATAAGCGAAGGGCAGGGGGGGCAATTGCTCCTGCTGCCCCATGGTTTCGGCGCCCCGGCACTCTATTGCATTTCGCTAAAAAATTGTTAATGCAGATTAAGGTCATGTGACACGATGCAATTTTTCTTGCAACTTGCAATGCAATTCCATTTTTTAAGAGATGTAAAATCTAAGTGTAAAAAAGCAATGGATTGTAACAAAGACAAAAGTTCGGTAGTTGCCAAATTTACATCTCTAAAAAGAAGAATTGCATTGCAATTTGCAAGAAATATTGCACCTTGTAACAGGGCCTTTATGCCAAAGTATAAATAATTAGGAATATTGGTGCCGGTCTGGTTTAATCAAGAATTCGGTCTATATATATAAATATATATACGGACAGTGTGGAGATGTTTCCTGCAGGATACCAGATTTGCATCATCACCGGTGTCGAGTTTCTTAAAGCTTATTGCTTAAAGCTCAGTTTCAGCACATAAAACAATTATAACAGTCATATTAACATATCATTAAACAAAAAGAACTGGTAGGAAAGGTTGTAAATTGACAAGCGCGGGATAAGACCTAATGTGCAATCTCATATAAAGGTTCTCTACTAGACAGACATAAAGAAAGGTAAACAATATGATGGAAAGATTTGTGGAGTTAAGTGACAATGAAATTCAAGTCAATATTCTAGTTCGCGCGCGTGGCTTCACGTGGAGGCTATGACGTATATAAAACGGGGGATGGCGACAATGGAGATTGAATAAGGGCGACAAAATTTTGAATGAAACTCAATAATTACTAATTCCAGAGCCGGTGCGGAGCGCCGTGCGGGTACTAATTCCACCCGGAAATAAGGAATTCCACCCGCGTGTATGTGACAAAACATAGTGTAATTCAAAGTCGCCCAAATTCTATCATGAACATTAGCCGTTCAATGCAAGTAAACAATTACCTTGAAAATAATTTTATGCCTAATTTCGTCGCTTCTTTTGTGCTTTCAGGTACAGTATTTTCGTCAAAGTAACGTATTTATATAATTTCTTCATCTGTTTATATATTCCCCTCTTGTTGCCCGGTTTTAAAATTAGTGTAGAATAAATTGGCGTCCAAAAATAAACCGAACAGCTGGGCAGAATTCATTCACGAATGTAAAATCTTCACAACATTTGCAAGTAAAACTCAATGTAAAACTTTCCACGCGAAGACTGAAAACATACAGTTATTTTCATCCGTTCCTTCAATTCCCAAAGTTGAAAAAGAAGAAGTTCCTTGGGTATAGAAAGACTGAGTCATATTCGCAAAAAACACGCCTTCTGCGGCATTTAGAGAGTATTATGAAACAGTAAAAAAATATTTCTATCTGACGCGTATTCAAAATTCATATCATGCAGTCGTGATCATTAATAATATATTGTCTTCCTCTCCGGCAATAGTCATGAACAATGATTAACCAAGTTGTCTGATTCGAATCATTTCATTCATAGTTCTTAATAAATTGTGATGAAAATGAAACGCTTTCGTAAAATGTCTTTATTGTCGGTAAGGCTTGTTTTCTTGATTTTGTTGCCACTGGTTGTTAAAATGGAAGAGCACTGTAGTTTTGAAGATGCAACAAACATTGCCATTCCTTTTCGTATCTTGTACAAAGGTATCGTAACGTAAATTTTTGACATGTAAAAAATGCATGTACTTTTAAAGAACTAGATCTCTAGAGAATCTGTTTCTGTAGTGGTATATGACATTGTGAAATACAAATTTGATATGTTCGCCAAGCAATTAATATAAGTTTGTGTATCGTAGCCATATGAATTTATTATATTAATATAATCTAACTTGTAAGGATCGGAATTTGTTCGGAACAAAAAAATTCGAAAATAGGAATGTATGTCGGGAACAAGTTCTATTACGAAGCAACATGCGTCATGTCGGGATTTCACCGCATCTTTAAATTTCATCAAGTCAGGGGCGGATCTAGGGGTTGTCAGATAAGTCACGCGACTAAGTCAAAAAATACACAAGTCCAGGTCGAAATATTTAAACTTCAGTCAGCGAAAATAGTCATTCGATAAATTAACAGTCCAGTTAAAATTATTAAGCTTCATGCAGTTGCTTTTCACTGACTTTTGAGCCCGCGGCAAATGAGTCACAATAGCGGATACCCACTTGAATTTTGCCTCATCGACTTCTGATTCTAGGCATTTGATTGGCTTAGAATGAGTTTGACTCATCTTTGCGGGGGTCTGACTCATCTGCGCAATTTAAGCGTTTCCGATTGGCTGGTGGAGGGCTAATACTGGTTCTTCATTGGCTTGCCTTATCTTTGCGGGGGTCTGACTCATTCGCCAAATTTAAGCTTTCCGATTGGCTGGTGAAAGAAAAATAATGATTTCTTATTGGTTTGCTTTATTTGACTTCAAGGAAAAAATATATCCTTCTCAAGTAAATAAGGAATATTGAAAATATTCTGGATGTTTGACAGCGGATATTTTTAAAAATCTGTTGGATTCTACTGCTCGCTCTCGCCATTTATACGAATTCGTATATTTATTTTACAAAATGGCATTTCATCGTCATGATTTGAGGTTCCTGCAAGGCCCGATACAGATCTTTGTTAGGAAGTTCACGCTACAAATAGCGAAAATATCGAATAGCTTTCAGTTGTCGTCTCGTCGAGTAATATGGATAATTCCGTTACCTCGTGTGCTCGTCAAAATAAGAAATCTACTGAGATAAGGTAAAGATTCATGTCGATGTTCATATAAACAATACTCCTATAAGTTCGTATAAACTATAGTCCTATAATTTGCTATGTTAACTGTATATTTGAGCGTGGTTCTCTATTAGCATATATTTGCATTCGCCCGTCGTCGTTCGGTCATAAGGTCGATTATTGTATTGTTTATCTGTCAAGTATCAACCAAGATTTACTGTATAAATTTACGTCTAACAAACAGCCAATACATAATACTAGATCTAGGCGCGTAAAGAAGATTTATATATTTGTAAAATCATGTAATGCATGTTTATATCAAAAAGTACAACGAAATCATGATTACCCACCAAACCAATATGGCAATTATGAATTATAGCGCATTATAAACAATATTGCCCAACTGTGATCATTTACTGTAAAGTGTAAGCGGCATTAAGCACATATTATATTTGGCATGTAGCATAGCTTGGAGCAATACTAGCTTATGCTGAGTTATGAATATTATTCAGTCAGTCTTACAAATTGACCGCATTCATGTTTTTATTCCATGCCCATGGGTGTAATTTCCTATGATTGCCCGTTATTTCGACTCACGTGTTTCTGCTATTAAAACTGAAGGCTCAGTAAACATTTAAACGTTAACATTTTTATGCGTACTTTTCGCGTATGATTTTTGTATAAATTTCACGTTCAGAAGTTTTAAAATAATTTTTGAAATGTCATTATTCCGGGCGGGGGGTGCGGAAATTGAACCACCTCCCTGTTTTTACATCCGATATTTTGACTAACGTGCGAAAAATCCTAGATCCGCCCCTGCATCAAGTAATACCAATACATCTAGAATTGTCGATGGTTTATCAATAGATTATTACAGGGATGGCTCATTTGTACAAAAATATCGTATACGTGGAATGAAGTTTAAAAAAAATACGTTTAATCAAGTGCCTTAGTTTTTCGCCTTTGAGAAAAATCGTATTAACAGACGTAAAAATATCGTATTTTAAAACAGGTGTGTTGATACTATTTTTCAGCCAATTATCATGCAGACGGATAATCAGCAAAGCAACCAATGACATCGCTTCTAATAGTTTATACGAATTTGTTATGAAATACTTTCTACAATTCCATCGATAATTCTAGATGTATTGGTATGAATAGATGACTGATTGATTTTGTTTAATATGATGCGCGCTGTTACCGGGATAAAAATGATTACGGTGACAGGTTCGCGCATGGCAGCTCCAGCGTCGGGTATACCAGATGTATAAACAACTGATTTAACTACAGTTAATAGAATATACATGGTCGGGGGACAGTTAATAGAATGTACATGGTCGGGGACAGTTAATAGAATATATATGGTTGGGGAATAACTATATGTCGGGAAACATTTATGCAAAAAATTGTCACGTGTCCATTGTATTTTGAACAAATAAACCAATAGTATAAAGGTCTGAATTAACATGTTGTTCAAGTCACGGTTGAGGGGCTAAGCCAAGCCAAGCTAAGCCATTGCTATTGGTTAGTTGGGCAAAAATACAATAGACATGTCGCCGATAAGGAACAATTTTTGCATAAATCAGGGGCCGGTTATATCAAGCCCGCTTAGCTTAAACGGTGGATAAGTCAAAATTAAATAACACTCTTACATCTCTCTTGAATGAGCCAACTTGAACATTATGCACTGAATATGTAGTTGTAAACAGTATCTTTGTATTAAGGTTAAAAACATTTAGTTCGCTCGTCGAATAAAACGATAGACTTGCTTTCTATTTTGAACTTAACCACCGTTTAAGCTAAACGGGATTGATACAACCGGCCCCAGGACAATAACATAGATAATGAGTTGTATTGTACTTCCATGCATCTAGCCTTCAAACCATGTATATTCTATAATAAATGTGATTTACTTTTCCCTTCTCCCGTGTAAAATAATATTTTAAAGATTTGCCTGTAATAGATTAGAACTATTATTTACAATAGAAATTGTCTCGATTGTTGAGTGTTGTTGTTATGAATATTGCGTTGTGATTTGTCGTAAACAACCGAGAACTTGCACTTCTAAGGTTCTTCGAATAACAACAGACGAACGTCAGTTTATAAATATTATTACGTATCAAGCAAAAGGAAAAAAATACACGCGAGTATAAGATTACTGTTCGTACTTGAGTCAATGTCTAACTTCAACTGTTATTCCCGCTCTTTCTTATTAACATGTCCTACTGATCTCTATCTTATTAACTGTACTGTCGCTAATCCGCGACAAGAAATGAGTCTAGAAGTTATACAGAAATTATAGTACGAATATTAGTTAGTTGACTTAATTCATAGTTCGTGGTGAAAACCTTTTGAACACCCAAACCAGCAAACCGGCTGAATCCGATTTTTTCTTTGACTTTTTCAAGATTGTTCGCGATGTTGTTTTATTTTTTTACATTAAGGTTACCTTTCTCGGGTAAATAAAAAATTCGTAAAATACCCAATTCGCACATTTCTTAACCTCATATTTCCAACTAATTTATAGATGTCTGTTCTCTAACAAAAAACAAGCTCTATGAATCTACGTATGGTCTGAAAAATAGTTGCGCTCACAAATGTTTGCAAGATCCATTCTGTGTTGGATACAACTTCAAAAAGAAGAAAGCGAAGCAAAACTGCCAGTTAACATACACGCTGGAACACAACTTCTCAAACTGCGAAGTAGATGACAAGGGATGGATATTCTATTATCTAATCACGGAAAGAAAGGTAAGGGTTTATCACCGAACCGGCGCGACGTGAGGGTACTAAAAGTTTGTATTTCAATGAGAACGTGAACATGCAATTTCATCTCGTCTACTCCCAGACAGGAAAAGGCACAGTTTGTTCTATTTACATTAAAATATACGTCTAAATACACCTCAGGTGCCGTGCAGTAAAATGAAGAATTGTAAAAATGGTGGAAAAACTATCATTGACCTTCAAAATGGGCCAGGATCTGATCCATATAAGTGTAAATGTCTAGACGAATACAAGGGAGATCACTGTGAAATTAGTGAGTTTAACTATAATATGTCTTAATAATTATTGATCATTGAATGTGGTTGAGCCAGTGGCGGACTACCGAAGGGGTCAAGGGGTATTTGCCCCTGCCCTAGTCGTTTCTCTCCCCAGCTTTCTAAGGTTTCATCAACGATAAGCCACCCACAAATTTTTCATATTATTTTTTGAATGGCCACACAAATTCCAACAGAACAGATTTCAACAGAACAAATTCCAACAGAACAAACTTCGACATCCCCGAGAAACTGTGCTACAGGTAAGCGATCTGGTGTAATTATGAATTGAACACCAATGAATTGGGCAAGTGTTGAGCACAATATGAATTCTGTAAGTGGCTGACATGGCAAGTTGATAAATTTTGTATACTTTTGTATTATGTTACACTATCTTAACTGGGGAGGGGGTGCAATCACAGGTTTTGCCGATGCACACATAGCATGTTTCCAATGGGCAAAACCACGCTCAACACCGTAGAGATTTTCGTAATATTTATTTATATATTCTAAAATGATTGCGTTTGATTAGATTACATTATATTATTGATTGGTGAATAAAGAACTTAACACATTACAAATAAAGATTATAGTACCTGAAGAGTGGGTCTCTACGGCTTGAAACAGCGCTTCATTTCATTTCATACACAAGCTATATGCTCAATATCAAACTCAAATCTCTTTGTTCTTATCCTAATATATATAACTGTCCCGAATCAAATTACAAATCAACACATATCCTATTGCAAGCAAATCAAGTTGAATCAAAGTATAATCAAGATAAATTAAATATGACGTAACAAATATAAATAAGATGTAAAGTTCTGTCCAAAGGTAGACTGTCCGAAACATAGCACTTTAAGTGCGTCTAAAGAAAACATATAGCCTTTTGGTCGGTTTATCAACAGACGAGTGACTTGTCAAATTATAGCTAGCAAGGTGAGCAAAGTTCTACTTTTCACCGACGTTTGTGTGCTGTTACCGACCGACGTCACGTTAAACCGACCACTTTGCTAAAACTGGGGATGTAGCACCCGCCCACACACCAGCTAGCAGGCTGGAATATTTCTCCTATGCTGTAATATAATTATTTTTAAGTGGCGACCTGTGAAGTGAAAACAAGTTTAGGGAAATGCTGTGTTTTCCCGTTTTATTATCGTGGAATGAAGTATAGCGCGTGTACAACAGTGGCCAACAATAATGTATTCTGGTGTGGAATCACAACATACGTCATAGATGATGTATCGACATGGGAGAACTGTGCCACCGGTAAGGGATATGGTACAATATTAACTAAAAAGTCCTTCGCTATTACTCTTCTTGCATGTCTGCACAATTTACTTAGTCAGCACTTGCCAACCATTTGAATCAAGATGCATTGTAGTATACACCAAATTTAAAAGCGTATATACAAAAAATTGTTTCTCTTATACTTTAAAAAAAAAATTAAGAATCTTTTCATGCCATACTGCAAGCTCAATAACTCTAAATGGAAGATGTCGTCAATCACTAAATCCAGTTATACTCGCAAAGATGAAAAATGGCTGATTTTTCAAAACATGATAACTTTCGAAATATAGAATATCAACATGGAATTGCTTTTAATTATAGCCTTAAATATCATTCATGATGAGATGATCTACAACTGTTAAGATTGGTGCAATAGTAATAGTCTAGCAAGCCACAAACATAAAACGTCAATTACTTATATCTTACAAGAACTGTCACCATTTTACTACAACTTAACGAAATACAATTATTTCAGTGCCCCAGTGAGAAAAATGTGTGTATAGTCGGTCCTGAAACTTTTATCTAATTAACTTCAATAACTCATGAGTTATCTTGCTTGAGAATCTAAGAACTGTGGTTTCAATATAAATATGTTAGATGTAAAAGTTAGTAAAACTATGGAGGTTCGATTAGTAGTTTAGTAGTAGTAGATTAGGAGTGCTGGTTAACTGGTTAAGTCCTAATTTTTTTACGACCAACCTTATTTTTAATTTACGACCACCTAATCAGTTAATAAAATAAAAGGGAACTCAATCAATGTAATCAGTGGACGTAATGTGTTAAATGAAAAAAATGATGTAAAATGCCAAATTCCCGTTGATAGTTACAATAGACCTTTTTGGTAATTACGTCACAACATTTATCGTCGCAGCGTTTTAAATTTAGAACCACCTTAAATGAAATGGAGCTATGTGGAAAGATGCAAAACATCCTTCTTCAACACATGCATGAAAAATATTTTTTTACTTTACCAAAAAAATGTAGAAATAAGGGGCTAAGACCGCCAGCCTTCCATACTAATTTGTCCAAATCAAAAATTATTTTTCATGCATGTGCTGAAGAAGGATGTTTTGCATCTTTGCACATAGCTTGTGAGAGTAAAACTTGACACCCATCTCTTTAAAAGGTGGTTCTAAATTTAAAACGACAATGTTGTGACGTAATTACGGATAAGGTCTATTAGTCATACCAATAGTATACTCTTATTTTTAAGGAGCGACTTGCGAAGTTAAAACAACATCGGGAAAATGCTGTGTTTTCCCGTTTTATTATCGTGGAATAAAGTATAGCGCGTGTACAACAGTGGCCAACAATAATGTATTTTGGTGTGGAATCACAACATACGTCGTAGATGTATCGACATGGGAGAACTGTGCCACCGGTAAGGGATATGGTACAATATTAACTAAAAAGTCGTTCGCCATTACTCTTCTTGCCGTCTGCATGATAAACTTAGTCAGCACTTGCCAACCATTTGAATCAAGATGCATTGTAGTATACACCAAATCTAAAAGCGTATATACAAAAAATTGTTTCTCTTATTCTTTGAAAAAAAATTAAGAATCTTTTCATTCCATACTGCAAGCCAAATTACTTTAAATGGAAGATGACGTCAATCACTAAATCCAGTTATACTCCCAACGATGAAAAATGGCTGATTTTTCAAAACATGATAACTTTCGAAATATAGAATATCAACATGGAATTGCTTTTAATTATAGCCTTAAATAACATCCATGATGAGATGATCTACAACTGTTAAGATTGGTGCAATAGTACTAGTCTAGCAAGCCAGTGAAGCCACAAACATAAAACGTGAATTACTTATCTTACAAAAACTGTCACCATTTTACTACAACTTAACGAAATACAATTATTTCCGTGCCCCACTGAGAAAAATGTGTGTATAGTGGGTCCTGAAACTTTTATCTAATTAACTTAAATAACTCATGAGTTATCCTGCTCGAGAATCTAAGAACTGTGATTTTTCGTTTGCTTATAAGAACGAAATACATATGTTAGATGTAAAAGCTAGTAAAACTATGGAGGTTCGATTAAGAAGTATTTCAGGAGTACTGGTTAACTGGTTAAGTCCTAATTATTTTACGACCACCTTATTTTTAATTTACGACCACCTAATCAGTTAATAAAATAAAAGGGAACTCAATCAATGTAATCAGTGGACGTGATGTGGTAAATGAAAAAAATGATGTAAAATGCCAAATTCCCGTTGATAGTTACAATAGACCATTTTGGTAATTACGTCACAACATTTATCGTCGCAGCGTTTTAAATTTAGAACCACCTTAAATGAAATGGAGCTATGTGGAAAGATGCAAAACATCCTTCTTCAACACATGCATGAAAAATATTTTTTACTTTACCCAAAAAATGTAGAAATAAGGGGCTAAGACCGCGAGCCTTCCATACTAATTTGTCCAAATCAAAAATTATTTTTCATGCATGTGCTGAAGAAGGATGTTTTGCATCTTTGCACATAGCTTGTGAGAGTAAAACTTGATACCCATCTCTTTAAAAGGTGGTTCTAAATTTAAAACGACAATGTTGTGACGTAATTACGGATAAGGTCTATTAGTCATACCAATAGTATACTTTTATTTTTAAGGAGCGACTTGCGAAGTGAAAACAACATCGGGAAAATGCTGTGTTTTCCCGTTTTATTATCGTGGAATAAAGTATAGCGCGTGTACAACAGTGGCCAACAATAATGTATTCTGGTGCGGAACCACAACATACGTCATAGATGATGTATCGACATGGGAGAACTGTGCCAGTGGTAAGGGATATGGTACAATATTAAGGAAGGGTAAAACGTCTCACGCAATACGTTAAAGCCCATTACAGAGAGCAAGTTTTCTATGGCAATTGCAGCGTTATTCACAACAAATTTTCTATGAGAAATGTTTTCTTTGACAAGTTTTATTTGTTCGCGTGAACGTGCCAACACGTTTACTTTGACAATTTAGTTTGCAGTTAGCGATGTAATCGTACAGCGGAAAACGTACGCGCGCTAAGAGGCGCCATTTTAAAATTTCATTTTTGAAAAATGTAATAACGGGAGGATTGTACTGTAATTATAACGTAATTCAGTCTTTTTCTTGTTTCTATCTCTATATGATTCCGAATTGATATTGAAGATGGCCTCCCTATTGCTTAAGGGTATTGATTAGGTACTGAAAGTACATGCTGTGTGTTAAGCCCCGTTTACACTACACTCAACTCTATTCGTGCTCAGGCTACCAAAATAAAGGCCAGGCACGGGTACCTATTTTAGCCGTGCCAATAAATCGAGTATAGTGTAAACGGGGCCTTACATGAGTTTAAGATGGCCGCCCATCGAAATTCTTTATAGTAGTGAAGAGTTCAATTTTCTCAATGGGTTTAAAAATTATAACAACATGAAAAGCAAAAAGTGAGAAAGGCTAATTGGCAACGAGCCCCAGGATCAACCGTCCGTAACATATATTTAAACCTCCCAACGGAATTAGTGTCCTCTTGGCATTTCGTTAATTTCCAGCTATGGCTATATGCAAAATTGGATGAACAACTCACTGAATTCATAAAATTTTATCGTAGTTCACGAGTGCTGAAACAATTCAACCTGCATGGTCAGTAGATGATGAGATGAACAATTTGTGTGATATCGTCAACAGATGGAGAGAAGTTTTCATTTGTTATTCAGAAACAGCGAATATTACTGCAGTCATATATTGTATCGTGCATACATAGAAGTAATGTTGATTTTAAGATTGTATCATATATCACATAAATAGCCTGTAATGTAATAAGCATCCGTATAATATCATACGTTAAAATGGTCGTGAGAATTTACCAACAAAGATTTTACTTTCCTGTTTTACCGCTAACGCAGTCCTTATTTAGGTATTCAATACAGTAAAATAAATGTTGCTGGAGTAAGTACTCCTGCAACTGTTTCACCATCTAGGTCAAATAAAACAAATACATCATAAAATACCCCCCCATAAAAAAGACCCTTTTTAAAGACCTGTTCACACGATCCAATTTTGTTGGATCCAATTCCCTTCAGATGGATGTATTATAGTCTGTTGGCTAGCAATAGGAATGAGCGTTATACGAAAAGCAAAGACCCCGGGTACGAGGTTGTTCATTCATGAGCGGCAAAGAAACCAAAACCAACGCAGTACTGCTTTGTTAATAACACATGCAGACTACATTCCATACGTCAGAAGTAAATTGGATCCGATAGAATTGCCTTAAAAGACATTGACAAAAAATTTACTTTAGTCCAAGGTAATAACCCTAGTATAGGTAATTAAGTATTATTATTATATGGCAAGCGCTTGTTTTGGTTAATTCTGCAATTTGATTGGCTGCTGACAGGTCCGGATTTCCCGTATTGCCCACGGGCAATACGCAATTCTTATTGCCCTGTGAAAACAAGGCAAAACTCACGGCAAAAACTGACTAAATTTTAACTGAAAAACAGATTAAATTCTTAAACGGAAAATAATGAATTTGAAATAAAAAAAATAAATTTCTATTTTACAAAATAGAGCGTTTTTTTTTTCACTTTAGGCCGATGTTTTGGTGTCGTGTGCACGGATGAGATTGATCATTAAAATTACTTATAAAGAATTAATCATTACAATGTCTGCATGAATTATGCCATATAATAAAAAACTTACTAACTTCGACTGTTCGGTCTGTACGGTAAAATATCAAACCTCGGTCTTGGTGTATTGACCTCGCTATCGCTCGGTCAATACAGCACGACCTCGGTTTGATATTTTACCGTACAGACCTCACTCTCAGTCAGTAAGTTCTTAGTACTTAAGTAAGTATTAGCACTTTTGTATTCTGTAAAGCCCGTTCTCAGGCTAGGCGAATTTATTTGCGCGAACTGATAAAAGTAGGAAGCGAATAAATTCGCCTAGTGGAAAATGGGCTTAAGTCAACCTTTGTTGAATGTAGAGGTTTAAAGTTTAAACTTAAACGGGTCTTAATTTCGAGTGGAATTATACCCACATCAAATTCAAGCCAGGAACAGTTGATGGAAAAATGAATCTACTATCGGTCCTCCGGCAGGAATCGAACCTATGCTTTTGCGATGTCGGTGCAATGCTCTTGCCACTGAGATACAGAGCCAGAGGTAGCTGACAAGAGCAAGCGTGGTTAATGTGTATAGGATGGTAATGCCGGGAATGTAGTTTCACTAATGTAGTTTTACTAATACCATCTGTCCAAGCATTATTTTGAGTCAACTGATTTAAAATTTTTTCCATATTTTTCTGATGATATGGTCCTAGTGGGATGGCAAATATCTCCGAACTGGCAATCATTTTACGTGGGCTGATGTCACCAAGAGAGATCGAAAAACCTAGCCTCATTCGCAGGCATCTCTTATGCATGTATTAAAAAAATGCATATTTGGCTTGGGCTAATATAACTAATATAAATACATAAGAGGTATGCCTGCGGAGGAGGCTACGGAAAAAAGGAACCACACGATTTTTTTGGGCAATAATAATTTTACTCCTAAGAATTTACGCCTTTTATACAAAACTATAAATATACACATGCACGTTCGAAATAAAACAATCTAGTTATGAACAACACGAGCCAATTTACAAAGGTAACGGTAATGACTTTACTTCAGCAAAGCATTTCTCATATTCGTCTTTGATATCATCGTGACATTGGATCATCACAGTACATGTCGGCCTTTTCGAATTAACAGCTAGTCCAAGATTCTACATACGAGAAAACGACTTTGTTTAGGAAAAAAACCCAAATTATTATTACTATTTGTATGAATATTACAGAATTACACAAAGTTAAACATGTAGAGGAAAGCTATCTTTTCTCTTCTAGCTGTAAATGACACTGAATGCAGGGCACTGATCTGATGCAGGGGCATAACTATAACGGTAATTGGGGGTATATATATGTATATATTTCGACTCTAATTCAATACTCTATTTCTATTTTATTACTCTATTTTCTGAAGTCTATCCCAAGTTTGTCAGATGGAAGAACATTAATCAGCTGAGAAGGAAGAAGAGACAACACAGATTCCACAAACTATTGCTAAATGATGCTATCAACGAGAAGAACGCTGACATTATAGGTTTGACAATGACTTTGAAATAGAGTCGAAATATCACCTTGAATATTGTGTCTTGTTTTTTAATAACTCATGTCTTGAGTTTACAAGATGTTTATTTTCGGAATATGTTTTCTCTTATATTCAGTTCCGACGGTCCGACAGTTCTCTATTGTAGGCTATTGCACTTAAAAAGAAATCCGTCTGAATATATGAATAAACACCCTCCCCCCCATCCCCCTCAACACTGACTGAATGTGGTATTTACTACTTATACCTACCTGTCTTGATGGAACATAACAATATGGTATACTCCGGTTTTCACACATCACTGGCAGATGTGAATACACATCAATGGGGGTCACATCACCAGCCAAAATAACAATTCTATTCAGAAGGGAAAATGTTCAGATAGTGGACATGTATTTATTGCAGTAGCTACATATTCCAAAATTCAAATGGCTTAGGATGCAATATCTTAACTACAGCCCTCTGATGGGAATATCAATTTGCACCAGGCTTTAAATATTTATTCACTTTTCAAAAAGTGACAAATAGTGACAGACACATTAAGACATATTTCAGTTTAAATTATGAACAAATTATCCAAACAGACAATTGAAAACTATAGGTAAAATAAACATGAAAATATTTTCCTATCATTTGGACCAGCAAAGAATGTAGAGTTCAGCAGGATAACCTACCCTTTTTTACCCTTTCTAAGGGCTTTTGTCACCTCTTTGACACCTCTGTTCACTGCTTTAACTTTTACAGCTGAAGTTAAACAATTTAGGAACTTGCTCAACACAATTTTGCTAACAGTAGTTTTTTAAGCAACAACTTCTTGGTCTAAAATTTTAAATTCAGGCCACTGAATACTCAATATATCATTGAAAGGAGGGAAGCATTAAAAAAGCATGAAACCATTAAGGTGGATTGTCTAGATTGTCTCTAAACTTCCAAATACTCTAAAATTACTTATAACTTGGGCACTAATTTTTGTACAAATCCCCTAAATTTGTATTGATACCTAAATTTGCACCCCTCCAGTATATTCATCACTGAATTTTCTGCAATATCTACAGTGTAAAATGGCACTGTTGGTGGATTAACTTATAGTCACAGTCTGGTGTTAATGAATGTGGGTATTAAATGAAGACAAAACATATAGATTGAGAGGGTCCATAAAAAGTATATTGTTATCAATTATTCAACATGTATTTCATGGTAATTGATATCGATTTCATAGCTTGCCAGCAAGATATATCATTGCTGATGTAAGAATAAAACTCAGCAGGGTCCAACTGTCGAATGCTAATTTTTTTGTATTGTTTAAGTAGCTTAGTACATTCAGGGGCAGATCCAGCTCTACTAATTACCCGCTTCAAAAAGTTTTGAGACACAAACCAAATTTTAGTTAATTATTCATAGATTATTTTATGCAATATTGCAAATAAGCAGACTGACCTTTGTTATATTCAATCACTTATAATATAATATAACATAATATCAATGCCTTGTAGCAGTGAAATGATTTCCCAGAGTTTTTAATCTGCTGGTAATGCAGTATTCAAATTGAAAAAATGGTGATCAAAGGGGTGAAGCTAACTTGAAGGCATACAGTATGAATACATTAAGTGGTGACTGGTCGAATAGAACTAGCCAATAAAAATTTGCGACTGGTTTGATGCTTTAACAAATTAACCAATTGATCATAAACCAGGTCTCATCAACAGTTTATCAGGCTAAACCACCGGTCTTGAAAACTCCCTAATTTTGAGCGAATTACAAGCATGGTTATAAAGGATTTTAGCTCTTCTGACCATCACTATAAAACTATTCAATGTGAAGCAAATGTTGTTAAATGTGCAAAATCACTGCAGACCGGTCAAGACTCATGGCAAGCCCCGCTGAATTGACAAATCAATATCGCTCTCTCATGTAATAATGTATGTGTAATAATAATATATGTGGTAATGATATGAGCTATGCTACAACTTGCATGTTTGAAATTAGGAATTATTTTAACCCCATCAAGTGACCTGTACGTTTGATGTACACCGAATCCACCACTACTGACTCACTGAGTACATTACAGATGTTTGGAGGGTATTTATACCATTTTGTGCATTCAAATTTATCAAGCTTTAAACCCATTCTGCCACCAGTTGGGTTTTAGTCAGACCAAATGGCCAAATTGGGGATATGCAGAAAAACAGCAAATTATAATAATAGCTCAGCCACCATGTTACTCAAAATTGATGACTGCACTGCTGTACTCTTTTGAACAGATTGGCAACTTAGGCATATTCATATAAATAGGTACATTAGTAATAATTTCTGGCATGAATCATATAATATTCTACATTTGGAGGACTAAAACAACTCAAAAATGCAGGAAATCATCACGTTTGCTGTCCAGACTTTCTAACATGTTTCCCCCCCTAAACACTGGCTGCGGCCTACGCCACTAATATACATCTACCATGTCCGTTGGTTAAATAAATTGGTCCATTGAGAAAAACGAAGAAGACAGGTTTTTTTAAGCATACGTACCTTTCTTAGCCGTTTTACGTAACGTCTTGGTTAACTTTCTCGCAGCCAAAGGCTTAGCAATTTCATTCACCATTTTGGCAAGTTCGCTGTATGAAAGCCTAGCACTCTCATCTGCCATTGATTCTTCTTCATACCTTCGGTCGAGGTATCCATAACTTTACTTTTACTGTTAAATCTGGTTTCTAATGATTAATCCTCTCCGTCTTCTAAATATTTTTTTTCCTGATTAATAAAACTTGCACGTGCTGCACACATAACACTCGGCTTTACTTCGCCCAAGTTCGGCTTCAATCGGCTCGCCTTCGTATGTTGGCCAATGTTGGCGCGATGACAGAACATTTAAAAGGGGTAACGGGGAATCGGGGAATGGGGGAATCGGGGTATAGAAGGATCGGGAATGGGAGAGCGGGAAATCGGGGAAACCGGGGTACAGGGGAAACCGGGACGCAGGGTAATGGAGGAACTCGGGAGCGGGATATGGATCTGATCACAATTATACATGTGTATAATGTATTGTATAAAACATATTAGAAAGCAAAATGGAAATTATATACACAGAACAGTTTCTTGAGCAATGTTATTACTGCAATATAACATATGTTCTGTTGCATTTTTCATTATATTTTGAATAGATATCACTATTCAATTGAAAATTTGCATGCCAACTAAATGAACACACAAGCTTATAGTTTCCACATGCTTTTAATTAAAAGCCCCACTGAAAGGGATGTATATTATGATGTTTCACTTGGGTAAAATCTAATACAATAAAGCCTAAGTTCACAATAACACTTGCCAGGTTGGCATTATGCAAAATAGTAACAATAAATATATTTCAAATTAGGATCTTAAATGCAGAAAGCGATAATACTGTATACATGTCTATGATGTGGATAGTATATACTAACATAAGAGAATATATATACTAACAGTTGTTCTTTAATTAGGTTCAACAAGTTTAGCTGTTCAACGAGTCAATAGTTCCACCGTTCCACCGGTTTCCCGATTCCCCCTTTTATAGATAAGATAGCCCTCTTATAAATGAGTGACAAGAACATCGTATAAGCGTATAGGTTCGATTCCTGCCGGAGGACCGATAGTTGACTAATTATTTGTCAACTGTTCCTGGCTTGAATTGAGTTGTGTATGATACCACTCGAAATTAAGACCCTTTATAAAAACCTCTTATAAATAATGTTAGAGCTCAGTGGCTCCTATGTGCAGGGCATAGAAATTCACAGATCGAAATCACTAGTTCGAAATGGCTATATTTAAGACGGATGAAGCATGAGGGAATGCGAATTAAGGAATTGAGGTATCCCAAAATTGGGGAGTCGAGATGGTCTGAAAATCACGGAAATCAGAGAAAAATTTTTTTAGGATTGCTAATTAAGATTGCTAATTAGAATTTCTTCTTCTGCGATTTTCTTCTTTTGATAAATGTGAACGAGTAATTAGTTACGAATTATCTAAATGTATGTATAAGAGCTCTTATTTGAACATAACTAATTCACTCGATAGCATCAAAAGAAGAAAATGGCACATAAAATCGGTGAAAACGGGCATAAAGACGAGAAATAAGGAATATATAGTGCTAATCATCTTGTGAGGAACCATCAATGAATGCATCAAATGCATTAATGTAACAACTGACAATTTCAAAATATACATTATACGGATTTCCCACACTCCCTTTTTAGATTACACCAACACCACCCAGTTTAAGCCACAACGGTACGCAACACAGCCACATACAGGAGGGATGGAAACAGTTGAAGCCATCAGTTAAGAATAGTTATCTGGACTTTTAAGTAGCATAGGTGACAATTTCGCCACAATCAGGGCGGGACTGAAGTATGGCCAGGGTGGGACCGAAGTGAAAATAGTGGGGTACTGGGGTAACTGAAAATGTGAATGTATTGGACAAGGTATAACAGAAAGATTAAGGTTCTTCAATAAGTCTTTTTAGCGTTCAAATCTTACAACCAGGGTTTTTCTCGAAATACCAATCATTGAACACGAAATTCGGGAACGCAAAATTTAGCGTTTAATTATCAACGGGATATTTATTTATAATTTCATTACGATCGTGATAGTTCTTCATCAACACAATAAGAATTCTTTAATAATAAAATGGTCAAAAATATAAATTTTCACAAATCACATTTCAAAGTACACGAGGTCTAAGCTATCTACTCATTCGATATCTGAATTTAACAAAAACATTTTTATGCGGTTAAATTTTACCAAATTTCCTGGAATCGATTCCGAAGGTTCTCTAGCTACTTAAATTTTATACTTTGACACATTACAATTTGCGAATAAAAACCAATAATTTGTCACGATTGAATACTACCACCTCTAGTGTTCAGTCTACAAGTCACTCTCCCCGTACAGAGCAGTTGAAAACGACATGTAATCCAAGGCACCGTCCACGCCATCTTCACCTTCATAAGGCGCCATTCTGGCAATACAGTACTCAGCTTGATCGGGCGGCAATTCCCGGCGTAGTTCGTCCGCAGTAATGTATGGCTGAAAGGAAAATAAATTTTGTTACCCGAAGATAAAATATTCATTTCAGCCCTGTTTCCTTTTTGTCATGAACATGTCTATAAAAATATCGTAGTATTATGTCTGGTTTTCATAAAGTCGTAAGGGCCGTGAACCATGGTGGTTGAAGGGATAGTATGGTTCGTGGTGCACTAATAAAGAACATTAATTTCGGACTATTTCGGTTACAATAAGTTAATCAGACCATCGGTTGAAATTACATGTTCACGACAATTACGACTGAATGGAATTACCTTTTGCCTGACCGATTTCTTATCAAGGCAATTGTTTTAAAAGTATGTGAACATGAATGTAGAACAAAAAAAATTAGGCTAATATAGCGCCAATCCCGGTTCTGGAAATGAGTAAACTCTTACCTTATCACCAGCGAGAATTTTGAACGAGTCCATGACTTGTTCGGCCGTGTCAGTGTCTGCCACTTCTTGTGTCATGAAGTCAACAAAAGCTTGGAATGTGACTTTGCCTGTTTCGTTTGGATCCACGATTTGCATAAGACGACCAAACTCTTCCTCTCCCTATGCGAGAAAGCATATTATAAAATAACGTATATAACGCGTGTTCTGATTGGTCGAAGCCCGTATTTGGATCAGACCATCCAAACACGAAAATTTAATTCGCTTTTTGAAATCAAATTGGAACACTACCTTGTTATTTTATAAAACAATAACTGAATGGTTATAACAAGCTAGTTTCGGGCATGCCGTAGATAAGTGCGGGATAAGATTTCCGGTTATTTCTAACAGATTGTATATCACTAAAAGTTATTATGCGAATATTAGCATATCACTAAAAGTTATTATAAACTAGTCAAACATGATTAATCTCCGGATCAGAGATCTTACCACTATCGTCCCATGGCATGCATCATCATTTCACAATTACGACCATGACGCTTAAAGCCAGAACTAAGGCTAATTGCAAGATTTGGCAATTTGGCAATTGTCAAAGTATTCGTGCATGTTTGCAGTTAAATCATTTTTTATACAAAACGTCATAACAGATAAGGTCTATTCTTTAAAAATGAAAAGACCTGAGATTTCCTCGACCGTGTAATTTTTCCGAGTTTCACTTATACATAGTGACAGACCTATAATAGGACTATCCGCCATATTACATTACACCATTCGTCGCCCGCTAAACTTGACATTTTTAGAACGGCAAGGATATGTCACATTTCACTTACCCTTTCACCTTCTTTCAAATTGTATCCCAAACTAATAAGACACATCTTGAACTCATGAGGCTCCAAAGACATCGACTTGTCCTGTAAATTAAAGCAATGTGTCAGTCCTTTCTATCATCCTTTAGCAGAATTCCAGTCCGCTAGCAGAAATTAGTTGTAGTTGATTGACTGCTGTTTACTGCCTACCAAAGTGTCATTGGATGGTTCTACCATGGTCTAAATATAGTCTGAGAGGCTTTGTTCTCCTAACAAAACATAACTATCCACAATTGAAGGATTCCTTACTCTGTCGAAGTGATTGAAAGTGTCTCTAAATTCTTTCATTTGTGCTTCGGTGATTCCCTTTGAGTCTCTGGTCAATATCTAGGACAAGCAAAAGTTTTAATGTTAAGATTCCGTCGTATGCAAAAATAGCCCAGGAAGCGGTAAAGATGATGTGACTTAAGAATTCGCGAGATTTCACTTCAGGATATTGGGGTGCTCGGGGAATAAGATTCTCAGGAAATTTGGACCATCATCACAGAAAAACGGAAATTCTGCTGTGATTGGTTGATGATTGGATATAAATTGGATGTAAATAAAATATTTGCAGTTCGGACAGTTAATATTGCTTTCATTTGAAAATAGAAGAATATATACCTGGTTCTCAACGGCGTTGATATTTCTCGCTATTCCAGTCAGCAGCTGTTCCCAGCCGACGCGAAGTACCTAAAAGGCACCTCGAAATTTTTACAAAATAAGTCCTATAAATAGCATTAGGATTTGCTAATTCCAGGATTCTATGAGGCACTGGTGATGTTGCAGCAACGAAAGCGCTCGTAGGCTGCAAAGTAAAACCGACCTGAAATGAATCCCTATTATGTCTCCATATTAAGTATTTCCTAACGTCTGAAGAAAGACGAATGTGGACCTACAAAACGCTATATAATAGTCTTACTCAAATGCCGTAATTTCAAAACATTTGTAATCATTTTGATAATCATCGTTTGTAACCATTTTGATAATGAATTGTTGACTTACGTCCATTGAATACTGCGTGTGAGGATTTTCAAAGATCAAAGCTTGTTGAACTCCCTAAGGTGGAAGAAAAATAGAGATATCACGCCAAGCATGCGTATAAAAGCTAAAGCTGGGTATTTGAGAGAAGCTAGTTTTGTTCAGTCCGTCTTATGACAGGCAGGCAGGCAGGCAAGCAGGCATAGAGCAAAGAAAACAGATGACAACTTAATTTTTGCTGTCCAATTTCAGTCAGCTGTTAGCATTCTGGAGTATATTTTCTGAAGTGATTGCATGTTAAATACCTGGTGGATGTCTTCAAGCTCATCGATGTTCGGTTTATAAGCAGTACATGTCTTTTCAAAGCTCTGCAGCACTTTGAGATTATCCTAGAGAAAACAAGAGAACATAACATTTAGGAAACATTCTTGCATCTTTATAATTTAGAAACTCTTTTAAGTTGCAAAAATTGCCGTCACCACGTTGATTAATATAGGCGGATTGTTATGATTGACCCCCAAGTATGGGTCATAACCCCCAAACAAGTTGTTCACCCCTCCAAAAATAAATCACCCCCCCCCCAATTTTCCACAAAAATAAAATTTGTCATATACGAAGAATAACGTAAAAGAAAGTGTTCTCACAATAGTACGTCATGAAGTACTTCACTTCCGACTGAAGCGCACGTGGAATGTAAAATTTGTGAATTTCTACAGCATGCATGGTAGTTAAATTTATATAAGTTTATTTAGACTATTAACTGAATCATGAATTTGTGCTAGGCATAACAGAACCAAACAGCAAAAAAGTCAAATAAAAGGTAAATTCTAGTTCTGATTTAGAGTGTAGACAAAATCACTCTCCAATTTTGACGTATAATGCAAGATTATATTTATAGATTTCTAGCACCACCCCAGTAGAAAACATGAAAATTCGTCTATGCTGTTGATACGGGTTATGAGGTATGGTGACAAAAAATATTACCTCCAACGTTTTGTGATTTTGTATGCCAATGTTTCGGAGCTGTTCAGTCTGTGTTTGAATCCAAGGACCGCAAACGTTCGCTTTATTTGCGAAGTTCAGACGTAGTTGTTCGTTAGCTGAACACAGCAGTTAAGAAAATACTACATTCGAAACAGAATCACGTATACAATAGATACTTAAATTATACCACGTAAAAATTAAAGAGTACTAACGTAGAAATGTTGCGTGTTTGAGATTACACTGGTTTGAATTACTATAACACACCCACTCGTCCCACCATCCGACCAATTTAAGACGTCTTTAGTTTGCATTACAAAAACAATGCGAGATACAACTATATTTATTGCAGGTACGAATGATTAAAATATTCTTCCAAAGGATACATTGTTGGTTATGAAGTTCTTTCTTCAAGAGTTCTTCACGTTGCGGAACTAAATCCAAAACTTCGGTCCACCTGTTGTGGATATCCTGTACATAATCAAAAACAAGGCTATGTCATATGCCAGGATAGTTGTATTCGATAACAAAGTTTAAGTATTCAGATCTAATATACGATCCAATATAACCATGGAGAGCGTGTCTTGTCTATTTTAGGCAGTTGTTATACCACATTTGATGCTAAGTTATTCAAATCTAAGTTAAGTTTGGCTTATACACATGAACATATCTTTAAAAACATTTCTCGATCAACAGAGAAACATATTTACTAGCCAATTTAACTTCAGGTCATTTCACTAATCTCAAAATCTCAGCATATGAGAGGAATGTTAAATACAGGTATGCAGAAACTATGCGCAATTGCGTGAAGTTGCAACATTGAATATCTACTGCCAGTGGTTGTACGACATGGATAAATGGCGTTGCATTATCATGTGTAAGATATTTCCTTAGGCCACAAACCTCAGGTGTAAGCGTCGTGTAGGGATTGTCAGTACATCCCAGTGCATTCATTTCAGAGACAAGGGACATAATTGAATCAAATTCGTCGTTGGCAGCTTGCATGTTTGCCTTGAATGCTTCGTGGGCATCCAACAGTTCCTAGAACAAGAATTGCAATCAATCATTACTTCACAAGACTTTAGGGGGATTGTTGGTTGGGGATAGGGTAGTGGTGTTGTAGGGGTGTAGTGGGGGTGAGAAGGAAACCAACATTCTTGAAGTAAGTACATCTCCCGTAGCAACGCACCTGGATTTCATCAATTGTATGAACACTGAACATATCCATGAGATCTTCTTTAGCACCTTCCAACCAGTTATTGAACGGCTATTAGGAGACAAAACAATAAATAAAAAATCTGCATTGAAAGGCAATATAATCTCATATACACCTTTAAAAGTCTACCACGAAACACGTTTTTACAGTACAGTATATAGATACAGGCCAGATTGGCATATTAGGACCAACTGGAACTAATGGATATGAAATTGTTATCCAAGATAATGGAGATCCACACTAAAACACTTACTGCAGCTTTCTTAGCAAACTCCAAACGCAACATATCTATTTGTTCTCGGCGAGCTTTTGCATCCTATGAGGAAACAGGAATTGAAAAAAAAATAAGGATTACGTAGCTAAAATTTCACCTATCGTTGGAGGAATTCGAATATTTCGCATACGAAAACACATTTTATTGTCATTCCTTAGAGAACATGAAGGAATCTAATCGGCAGATTTTTTTACATTTTTCAGGCGAAGCCAATCTCAGAATGCCTAAATTTTTAAAAACTTCATGTAAAATGGTAAAAAATGCACCTGTCTATCGGAGTACGTAAACGTTTACCTCCAATGCCTGCCTTCTGTCGACAGCAAGCTGGCCTAGTGTGTCCCAACCATCGCAAATAGACTAAAAAAAACAATGAAAAATATCTGAGCGTGGGTCGGCCTTCGGTAGATGATAACTATTTTCATCGAGGTATAGATCTGCCCATATACACGCTTTTAAGACGTTACCTGGCAACGCGAGTTCACACCGTCAATCTCACTGTACTTCAGAGCGCTAAATATCAAGGCAAGAAATGAATGGACAGAAATGCCTGCCAGTTATACGAGGATGAGTTAAAATGCCTCGTTATACATTTTTTTCTATCGCATCCGGCAAGTTCGACGTTGAAAATGAATGTGAGAAATTGCGTTCACGCTCATGCAACAATAGAAGAGTCCCTCCACCGGAGTGGAAAAACAGTAACTCCACTCAAAATTTACGCGAGGTCATAAACCTTGCTTTGAGGCTTACTAGATGTCGAAAGCTTGCATGAACTGAATCTGTTTTGATAATTCCAGTTTTACTTTCGTTGACTTGTTTACCAATGAGAAATTGTGGAGTATTTCAATTTTTGTTATATAGAAATGATTCCCAACTCACTTCAGTTCTTGAGCAATAGCGGCAATTTGTTCGACACGATCTTGATGCGCGGCGAGGTCGCTTTCGAATGCTTCGTGTTTCTTCATCAAAGCCTGGAGAAAAAGAAACAAAATATAACATATCTGGAGCTATATTGAGATATACGATTCTGACCGTTGACGTAACTATTGACCGTGGATTTGATCTTTCCTAGATAAACATATATACACGCGTAGACATGCATCCTCGCGTGACACAGAATTACTAAATATGGCGGCATTTTCTTGGGGTTAACATAGGGTTCAATTATGTTTCTATCTTTGGAAAATGATTTAATATATACTCAAGGTACACAGTGTCCAATTTCAGCTTCTGTGTCGTATGTTGTGAAAGACTAAATATTTCATGATCAACCATACCAAAATTTCAGCGAGGCTGGCATCAGAATAGTTATCCAGTTGTAACATTTCTGGTTTTCCCTCTGTCCAGGCTTCGTGGATATCGCATTTGTGCTTGAATTTCGCCGCAAGATGATCTAACCTTTCCATTCTATGTTCAAAAACGAGAAAAGTAAAAATTGCGTTCATGAACACATCCAAGAAGTTTTGTTTTCGCTATTAACTAACGGTTCGATTGCAGATACACTAAGTCTAGTACCATGTGTTTGAAGCAGATGGGATTTACGAATGTTAATGTGAAGACATTTGCATTCACAAACACCTACATTTTAATTTTCCTGTAGTGGAGCTGCCTTTTTCGCAACAACTCCAATTTAGCTACTATCGCTCAAATATTCGACCGACAAATATATATAGATACAGCAACTATACTAGTAAAATCT
The DNA here is from genome assembly GCF_004324835.1 of Dendronephthya gigantea. Classification (NCBI taxonomy): domain Eukaryota; kingdom Metazoa; phylum Cnidaria; class Anthozoa; order Malacalcyonacea; family Nephtheidae; genus Dendronephthya; species Dendronephthya gigantea. The sequence continues at coordinate 226,858 of NW_021163210.1, read as the reverse complement.
CAGTGAAGTACTCTTGGTATCTCATTGGTTTGTATATTTCCAGGTTACCTTCGTAATTCTTGTAATAACCAGTCCTGGAATTCTTTCTCCGCTCCTTCAAGCCGGTTCCAGGCGTTGTTGATGTCCTATAAATGAAACGTATCAAAAATGAAACGCTGCGGGACGATACCAATAAAAGCATTGGCAACAAAAACGCGGCCCGAAAATCAGCAGAATGACGACGACCACAAGGACGACTAGAGAAAGTACTGCAGAAAGGATAGCGGGAAAAGAAACGACAGTATAGGTAGAACAACAAAGAGACAACTGGGACGACAGCATCAACACAACATCAGCAACAACTTGGAAGATGCGCAGAAACAACGGTGGAAAAGGTAGCGTTGAAAGAATGGAAAGACGACAGAGAGGACGATGACAACAGAAGAACCACTGAGATGAGAGAAGAAAGTAGAAAAAAAACAACAAACAAAGTAGCGTCAGAGATGCCGATAGCACTAAAGCAAATTAGCAATATCAAAAGTAAACTTACGTTAATCATCTTTCCCTCGCTGGGAAGGTATGCTGGACGATTGTTTAATCGCAGTTTGGTTTGCAGAGTGTTGAACAGTGTTTCCAGGCTAGCTTTGTCTTCAACGCGAGGGGGTTTTTCATTGCCACGATATTTACGATATTCCTCCAACTTTTTCTAGAAAAAACCCAAAAACGAACTATAACTATAAAAATTCACAGAATGAGTTGTAGACTGACATTAAGAATCATTGAATCGCCTGAATCACACACTTGTCATCTTTCAGTGAAGTCAATGAACTCTATTTAAACTGGAACGATAACTAAAGGTTAATTGGTCGCTATCTTTGCAGTCAATTTTAAGCCGATCTTGAGGACTAGTTCTATTCCCAGTTTGAGGACTAGTTCTATTCCCTGCGCGATCATCAAGCGTGAAGAGAAAAAAACTTAGAAAGAGACTGGACACTGGGTACATTAAATCGGCTTCAATCGACTTACATTGAGTTCACTGAGTAAAGTAGATAGATCGTAGAGATCGATAAGACGGCATCAAATGAATTTAAATAAACTCTGAGGAACATGCATGTGTTACAAATTACATCACAAGTATGATTAAAAATTATGACGCGAGGGCTTTCAAGATCTTTTTATCTCTAAAATTTGACATAGTCGGTAATGAAAAAAAAACACAGACACACCTACCTTAACTCCTGGTAAAGTACCGTCAGATGTATGATCTTGAAGCCATGGCATCGTTTTATTAATCCAATCCAACAGCTACAGAATAATATACAAACCAGACTCCATTAGGAATAAGATTATACTGAAATACTGGATAAGTTTCCACTGATTTCAAAAATCTGAATTCATTAACAAAGTTGATCTTAAATCTAATCCTAACCTTAATCCTGAGATTTACTCCTTTCCTTCAACCAAAACCCAGATCCCAACCTTAATCCTAATCCCAACGCTGATCCCCCGGTTAATCAGGAGATTAATATGAAAATTAAGCCAAAATGCCAAATGCGCACTCGAATTACTCACATCACTGGCGAGCTTCTCGTATTCCTCCATTCGTCCTTCATTTTCCCGGTTCACGTCCAAAACTTTGCAAATTCGTTTAGATGCAGTTTCAGCCTGAAAAACACAAAAAGTTCGCTTACTTAACAATACTGAAAACAGCAAACATACACCCAGCCATATCTACAAAGCACTATATTTCATTTTGAATTCATGTATAAAATTAATTAAGGACTCGACTGTTTATATTTGAAATTGTTGTAAAATGAGTCGTCACTCGTTTTCAAGTAGAAATAACCCAAGGGTAAAAGTAAAAATAACAAAAATATCGCTAGCAGAATAATCATGGTTAATGACTGGACGAACGATTTTTCATCGCCGTTCTCGGATTTTGATTGGACGAATGTAATTTTCATTTTGGAAAAAATTTTAGCACCAATAATAGAGAAATTCTTAAGACTTCAAGCATTTTATGGTTTCAACACATGGGAAATTTAAAAGAATTGTATACGTGGTTGTCCAGTAAATTTTTATCTCCAGTGAACTGTTATGTCCAGTTAAGTATAATAGTATATTCAATATAACGGTTGTATATAAAAGTCATGGGAACTTTATAGCATTATCAAAGTCCAAGTTGTAACAATGCCTATGCATTGTAATTGACAGGTTCTTCCTCTGAATGCAATAAACGTAGATTAAATCCCATAAACAGATCTAAAATAAGTAAGCAATGTTCTTAGCTTAGGTGGTCTTAAATTATGTTCTTTCTTTAACGTAGGTCCTAAAATATATTCCTCCTTTAGAAACACTATAAATATAACCCAATCGTTAGTAAAGGTAGAATGGTTCTGTAAATTTGTATCGCTATTGTGAAATATATGCATTAAACGTAAAATTTGATGGTTTTGCTAACTGTCGCTGTGTCGCAGTCAGTTGAATTATACAGTCCTTAGAAATTGTGAGAGTTTCACAACAGTGGTTGATAAAAAACCATACATGAGTCATTTCAACTGATCCTTTTCAGCACAAGAGAAGAGAGAGATTTGAAACGAGCCTACGGCAATACGAAATATTTTACCTGTTGCGAACTTGAGAAAGCGTGGTAATATGAGGAGACATACGTCATCACAGCACGTTCGTCGGGCTTCTCCATGCTTGCCATCTCTAGGATAATAAAGTGGAATATTTTCCAGACTGCCTGTCCTATTTTCCGGAAAGCCTGATGTTACACGAAGTTGGATAGGCTGGTTAGTTTTGCGGAGCCAATCAAACTTATTAATAGGCTTTCGGCGTTTGACGTCATTACGAGAAAGGTCTATCCACTGTGACAATTTGACAGTTATGTTCTCAAAACGTGCTTGGGAAAATGGTTTAGATATGATGGAACTTGTAGCCAACAGTTGAAATCAACACCATCAAGAGAACTAGTGAGCTAAAGGACGAATTTAACTCTGATGAAAATTGTTGGTTAAGTTCATGTTATGAATGCAATATATAGGCTTAAGTCTAATTTATATCAGTCTAACTCGACACACTATGTTCTTTCTATGCTTCATTGTCTACTACGATGATGAAAACCAGACTATATATGCAAATTAACCAGGGTTCCAGCCGGGCTGACCCGAACCCAGATGACTTAGCGGCTGCTTACATGAGCCCGGTTACCCAAGATTCAACGAAGCGTGAGAAGACTTTGAGGTATTGAAATAAGTCTTTATGACACCAAACAAGCACATGTTATTGTAGTGGTGATTATACGACTGCCAGGATCATAATACCTCAAAATCATCTCACGCTTCGTTGAATCTCGGGTAACCGAGCTCATGTAAACAGCCCCTTATATATAAGTCAATCCTATAGCATTAGATTTTGTGCTTCGTTTTACCTTATCATATTAAATTAGATGATGATAGTGTTTTCGGAAAACAAAGTTGATGCGATGGTTTAAACTACCCCAGGTTGGCGTGTTTATATTTTAGATAACTGACCTGGATTGGTATTAATCCTGATCTAAACCGCATAATCCGCATACGAAATCGGTTTAACTAGTTCATTCTCTTACCTTCTGCATCCAACATTTTTGGGATATCAAGGTGTTTCTCAGCAACTTCGAAAGCCAGGTTGAGATTGTGAACGGGGTTATCCTGAAAGGTGGAAGGAAAGGCAATTATTACATGCATATAAACAGTCAAACATAGCAAATACTTGAGCTTAATCAAAATAACTGAACTGCATGTAGAAATGCTAGCTGTCAAAATCCTGCCCCGTTTACGCAGACTACACTTAATTTTATTGTCACGGCACGGCTAAATTTGGCACCTTTGGTAGTTGCTCTTTATTTTACTATGATGTAGAAGGGACTTTAGGTTTTCAAAACAACTTTAGGTTTTCATTTAAAACATAGGCCAATTTTGCCCCGAAAAAAACCAAAAGCTGAATACAGAATACCATATTAAACCATAGTAACGTTTTGGCCTTCATTGTAAGTGGCATTTTGGGCCAAAGGCAGAGTTGAATTGCTCAAATATTGATGTTCTCGAGAATTAAATTCAATCATTCAAGCACTTAGAAAAGGTTTGGTCCAAACATACACGTTTTCAATCACTTCAAATTTCTGTTTTCGCTTTTACCACATGATAACTGACTTGTTTTGTTTTTAAAGGAGAATAAGACATGTTTCGCTGGTTTTTGGACCTCAAATAGAGGAACAAAAAAACTAGACCGACCAATATTCAAGATCTTAGCAGTTGTCTGCGGTCTATATTTAGGCATCCACGGCTCCATTACTAAGACTAAGTACAACAAATTTAACTGCCAGCTTATAATGGACCGTTACTAAATTAAAACCGACCAATCATTCAACCAGGAAAACCGCCCACAGTAATGTACAAAGTCCTCATCCTTTAGCTAAGATATGACAGATCGGTCACACATATTAAACTATAACGGCTCACTGAAACACAAGTATAAGATACTTGTAGGAAGAAGATAAGAAGATTATGTAATACTCAAGAACATTTGAAGATACAACTCCTTCTAGAGTTATTGCAGAACCACAAGGAATGTTTTGCTGTTCTCTGCAGGGCTAGACTAAAATGAAAGCTTATTTCGGCTTGTAAACCAGCTAGCGGGAGAAATAAAGTGCGATTTTCATAAAATGCGTCTGAGGCGATTTATAACAAGGGGCTGGTTTAAACAGCATCCTAATGACAGGAAAAGATTTGGGTTAAAACCATTAGTTCGGGTCTGGAACTCACAATCAGAATTAAGAAACTATATCATTTTGAAATATAAATATTTCAATCACTCTTAAATACAGAGTTGGAGATTTTGGTCTGACAACTCACCATGACATGTTTACGATTAATGTTTGGGTATTCTTAGCAGTGAATTTTCATCCAAAAAATTCCAAAAATTAAGGAATTTGACCTTTTGATTTATACGCGTGAGTTAATTTCACACGTCGCTATTTACTTTCTCTTCTATAAATGGCTTTAAACTGAGAATGTGCATAATAGCCGAATATCTGTCATAAATGCTTGGTAAAAAGCTGGTGGCCCCTATCGTATACATGAAGCGGAGAAGCCCTCAACGGTAGTCTAAAGCATGTTTGAAAATATTTGAATCCTCTCTTCATTAAAGAGCCACTTACACGGCAAAAGTTAAGCTCGTATAAATTAGTGCAATATATTTTTGTCACAGGAAATTCCATTCTCATTGACTTCTTCAGGGTCAACATCAAAAATACCGGATAGGATATCGTTACGAGAATTGCAAAACTAAATTAGTTTCCTTTTGGATTTCCCTGCAAGAAATCAACATGTGACATCTGTGACATCACGTCCGGTGTTTCTAACAATGAAATAATTCATGAAAATAGAATTTCTGAAACAGAGACAGAGTCATATTAAATTTCTTGCTAGAAGACGCGTTCAAGCTTCAATATTTAAAAAATGCAATTTTCTCACCAATATGCTTTCACAATACGTGAAAAAAATGTTGCTACCAACAGTTTTAGCATTTTTAGCATGCATATGGCTCCGGAGAATTTTATGAAAAAAAATAATTCTCTTGTAAAAAATCAAAATTCACGGATTATTGGTAGAAGGAAATGGCATAGGAAATTAGAAAGGCAAATCAAATTCTCACATAAAGCATCAATTATAATCAACTTCTATCTTGAACCTTATTTGGTAATTAATTTTCATGTCATGATTTGGAAATGTACCCAGCAGTTAATTATGAGGGTTTCTGTTAGCAACATGCTAGTAAGTCTTCTGGTCTCATGCAGATTAACTAGCTCTATATTAATTAAGATGCATAAATTTCATTACATTCCTTGTCTATATTTTCATAGATTTTCCCACCAATGTAAAAGTTGTTGCTCTAATAAAAAGGCTAAAAAGCCTTTACTAGCACAATAATTTTAAAATACAGTCAAAAACTGTACATAAGAGCGTTGTTGGCTTGTTTTATTCAAGCGAAAATCTTGAATTTCGAAGATGTTTTTCAAATCTTAGTGCCTACTCATACCCTTGCGGGTTCTAGTAAACCACATTGAACTCATGCATGTTTTAAAACTGGTTGCTTCTACTCCATTCTTTGAGTGTTTTCCTCTCACACAAATGCTGAGCTGCCATAGTACAACATTGTGGCAAAGACATTTTCCACAAATAATACACTCCAAAGACACTGAAAAACTTAGCACCAAATTGGGAACCATTGACATTTTGATCCTCTATGTCATTAGTGCACATCTCAGACCTCAACTTGCATATGAAATTATTGACTTCACATTTTTAATGTGCTTACATTTAAAGCAATTAGTTTACAATTTATACTTCCTAAAGTTCTGGACATTTGCATACCCACAATCTTCTATACTACAACCAGGGCAAAAACTATCAGCTGTAAAAGTCAAATTAATATGTTGTATTTACAACAGTTCTGTATAATATGCTACCTCACTAAAAAGTTTAAAAGCAGTAGCAGTTTTTGACACTGAGGTGTGGTTGCTAATTCGAGAAAACTAAACAATGCTAATTGTCAAATAAGTGTTGAAATTTAAGAAGGTGCATATATGTGAAAAACAACTATATTTCCTTCCAGCCTTTTAGTAAGGTTGCTTTGCTGTGACATAAACATGCCTGCTGTGACATAAACATGGTGAGAATATCTAAGTTTCTGAGTCGAGTGACGTGCTTAGTTCACAAGCCGATCATAATCTTCCAATTTAAGGCCTAAAACATTTACATGTGTGCACGAAAGAGATTTTTATTAATAGAAAACTAACCAAACTTACCCCAGACAAACTACTTAACCTACGTAACTTAGTAATAGAAAACTAACCCAACAGACAAAAATAATTCCTTGAAAAGTTATGGAAACATCAACCCAATTCTCAATTAACCGAAGGTTGTAATATCATCTACACTTGGTCTGACCCAACCCATATTTTGAATGATATGCAACAATCATTTACATGGTTTAAGAGAAACTTTTTGAATCATTTGGCATTCTAATAAGCTCACAATGTCCTTGTTTAATTATGGGGCAAATAATAGATAGCTTTTCACTAAGTCAGCCACATTATCAACAACCTGCCAAGAAGAGGCTGATAACTTGCTAGTACTGACCAGAAGATTGAATTATTCGGTTTCAAGAATCTACCTTATTTTGTTGCACAAACGAAGAGGAAGTAAGTGAAAACTGAAAATGAACACTCTAAGCATTGTCAAAAGCAATGAAATACCTTGCCTCAAATATCATTTCAAACTTGTCACATATTTTAGGACAAAGAAGCTCATTTTGCAAATGTTTAAGTAACTCTTTATGAGCCAATGAATTTCATTATAAATTAATATGAGTCAATAAAAGACTGTTATTTTGGTTGACAAGTAAATCTATTCTCAAACACCAATAGTGCTTTTACTTGATGCGGACAACTTAGATATGTCGCTTTAATTAGCCCAATGAAAGTATTTTGCTAAGCGGTGGGCGGAAGTCGTTTTATAGTATACTGTGCAGATTGTCGCAAATCAAAACAAAAGCTTGGAATAAGACACACCTCTGGGGAACATTATATGCCATATAAGGCAATGTAATGTTCGCGTGCTATGAAATTATCAAAATAATAACTGACCTGTCTGAGCTCCGCATAGTTTAACAACTCAGGCCTGTGACGGTGAATAAGCGCGCAGAATGCCAAACCATCTTTGAAACTAAGGACAAAACCAAAAGCTTTAATATGGGGACTGAATTAACCCCAATAACAACCAATTTAGGTTTATTAGAATATGCAAAACACACGGGGGGAACTAATTACAAGCAGTGCAGTATATGTTACAAAATACCTTCTGTGAAAGTTTTGAACATTGACATTCTTATAGGGTGCTGTCTTCTTCTGACACCACAAGAGAAGGCCGTCCTTTGACGATAACTCTGTTTGCAAAGAGATTCAGAGATTAGGAACACAAACGCCATGCAAAATATGTTCTTACACGCAAAGTTCCCTCTTTCAACACTCGCGTACTGCTAGTAAATACCTTCGAAAGCGACATCTTGAATTGCAAACCGTAGAATGATAGTCCATATCATGCCCAGAGTCATTTTTAAGTTACCATCCACGATTTCTACAAAGCGTACGTGTATATATCAATATAAATTTCTGTCATATCATGAGATACAATGTGTGCTAAGTGAATATGTACATATTACAACCCTACAAACCTTCAGCACCGATAGAAACCAACTTTACTCCCTTCGTGACAACGAAGTCGAGCGCTTTTAAAACGTTGGTAATTTTGTGCACTCTCATCTTGCCCCGTTCAGGTTTCGGCAATCGTTCACCGGAAATCACTTCGAGTAAAATCATAAGCTTGAGGCCATCACGAAAGTCGTCTTCGATAGTTTCTATTTGCACGCCTACTTTTCGTAAATGTGAGTTACACCAAGCCGTAAAAGTCTAAAATCGAAACAAAAACACTGCATAAAGACGACAGCTTGTCGCAGATTACACGATGTACACTTAATTGAGTTTATACCAGTGGGGTTGCACGAATTAAGAGTATATCTATTATTAATAATACACGCTTTTATAATAAAGTCAGACACTGAAGTGGAAGCCAGAGTGGCAGCGATGCAAAGCAACGTACGTACCTTTTTCTGTTGATTCTCCCAAGCGGTATCCAGTAAACCCCGATCTTCATCGTCCCCGTAATAATAGCCATAATATTCGTGCTCTTCGTCCGCCATACTTGAAACAATTCAATTGGTTTCAGCAATATCAAACTGCTTCTTCTCAAACGCGACTAGAGATGCCCAGCAGCTCGATCGAGGGATGGGAGACTGACCACGTGACATCAATAACTATTTAATATTCCAATAGAAGGTAAGATGCGGACGTTTGCACTCGTGGTATTCAAAGATTTTTGTTCTTGTTTGACCACGCTAAATCCAGGCATTGTTTAAGGCAATAAAGTATAATTTAAAGCAGTGGGGGTTGCTCAAGAATTTGAGAGCATTAAGTGCTTAAACTACAAGAAAGTGCGCAGAAAAACAAACAAGTTTGATGCGACTATGCACCCTACTACCAGTAGTGGTACTATGCTATATACAATTTTCGAGGGTTACTCCAGGTCTCCAGCATGGTAGATGGTAAAAGAGTTTTGCACGACAAGGCTGGTTCTTTTCCGATAAAACTTTAAAAAAAATATGTATGGAAGCAGGCCAGAGGGTATTGACCAAGTATATAATACACATAAAAAATTACCACATAAGGTCGGCAGCGAAAGGCACTAGAAATTCTAGATCTGCCATATTTAGCCGTTTGTTGTCTAGCTCACCGGGCTTTATATATCAGTAATCAATATACACCCAGTTCAGCATATAGACAGGTCAGTGGTTCAGCACTTTCCATCCAGGAGGGTGGGAGTCACCTTTGGTGATTTTTTCGAATGCCAATAGGCATGGAGTAAAATTAACCAACACCGAAAGTTAAAACCTCGGAACGAGACGTGGCAAATTCTGTTAGGAAAGGAGCATAGTAATGTCGGAATGTTCATTGAATTCGAAGACTGAAATGAATTTGCTTCAAATTTCATTATTAATAAGTTTTCTCCTGGAATTAAAACATTAGTTATGCAAGGTAAATATTTCAAAACAACTATGGAAATATTTGGCGAACGATTCGCACACAAGTGAAGAGTGTGGGGCGTGGTTTTAGTCAAGCAACTTCATTTGAAGGACACGTAGTGTACTAGACATTACTAGATATTTGCAACATTATTTTATGCATTCTGCACAATTAAGTACAATTCGGTAGAATCAGGTAGAACGGAATGGACATTTTAAGCTCGAGCTCTACGATTGTAATCCTAATGTTTAAATTATTACACTAGTTAATAGTTCTTGTCCAGCTCAGTGCTCCTGTCCTATGATTTTTCTGTAAAATCTAAATAAATCTTGCTACGAGTTCTTGTAACGGGCTCTACGTGACCCGCCGACTCGACGCCGAGGTAATCCGATGTATAGTCTGCTAGCAAGAAAAGCACCAGGCAGGTTCCAGGCAGGTTGACGGGGTAAATTTATCAATATCAGTTTACTGAATCAATGTGACAGGCTCCACGTTTTAGACCTTGTAAACATCGACATTTCAATCACTGATGTCAAAACAAGACTAGATGGACTATGGATATATAGAACATCTGCCGTTTGTAATAACCCCAGTTGCTACTGGAGTCAAAACGATTTATTGGCTGAAAGAACATCATAATTTCAAGTCATTAAGTGCGAAACTGAGCTTTAAAGGGATACGGCAATAAAAATTATCTTTGTCTACTTTAAAAGAACGTCATGATTATGTACAAAATTCGTTTACGGATTTTTGTTAACTTTATTACTTCTCAAGATATGTTTGAATGAAATTATCTTCCATCCGCTATTTTGGATATTATGCATATTATATTCTTGCATTCTTAAAATTTGTTTAATTTCAACTCAAATTAACGATAACTCGAAGTGATAGTTCCATGGTATTACAATCGCACGTTTCTGAAATTATAACGTTTGAATTGAAAGATTTCTAATCTAAACTAAGGCGTAAACATATAATTGTTATTTTTAAGTCGCTAACCCTGCTTTTGACGTCACGTAATTAGATCTCATTATAAAACAAGATGGCGGATATATCTCGATATCCGATGTTTTTGATGGCCAATATCTTGCGAAGTAAAAGTTAGATAAACAAATTTTGTAAAAAGGCTCTATAAGAAGTGTAAATTTTCTTTTTAACAAAACAGAAATAATTCTTATTGCCATACCCCTTTAAGCTGTAAACTGATGTCGCAATGATGCGAAACCAGTATTGTTTAAATGTGTCCTACATGAACAATGGCAGATTCGTGGCAAATAATAGGACATATTGTATAGGCCAATCTAAATTGACAACTCTCTCTCTCGGGAGAGGCATTTTTTTAATACTTTAGTTAATGCTGGAAAAGGATGCATATTGTCTGGAAACTCTGGATCAAAAACGTTTCCTTAACCTAATTTTGCAGCCAAATATTCATTATGCGTGCATAGCGTGAATTAACTGACTAATTTCAACGAAGAGGTATACAATATTGCACAACTGCGATAATATATAGAGGAAGATATTTGCCTCAAGGCATGATTACAAAAAAACGTATTACAACCTGGAGCAAAATTTTACATGCGTAAAATATATTATAATATATATATATAATCGGATCTCTGGCACAAAAAAAATGTGCTAAGTCATCTTTGTTTCGGATCAATACTATGAAACTTGAGTTTGCGGCTATTTTTCTGTTTTGGATTGTTTTTTTTCGTCGGTTCCATGTTTCCAATGAAACAAACGCGAATAATTATACTGATAATGATGCAGCAACCTCGATATTGTCATGAATTGTGGGATGGCTGATATTTTGTACTATCTAAAGTCTGACTAAAGACTGCTAAAAAATCTATGTGAATAATTATGAGTACAATTTTAAAATGACGCCGGTCTGGGTCCGATTATTAAACACAGAGCCTATTTCTCTATGCATGATAACATTACAATTTACGAGCAGGGCGAAACAAAATCATGATTAAAAAAAAAATTATGAAATGAATCTGGGAAAACTGATATAAGAAACTTATATTTGTTGAGGGTTTACTCACACACGATATCGAGGAACAGTATCAAGTTTGTCATTACGAAATAATGAAGAATGATTAATAAGTGTGAGAGTGTAAGCTCCCAAGTTGACAGTTTTACCAGGGCAGATTAGACAGGACCAAACACCCTAACAACCGATGAGTCATAAGTGACAACAAAAAAAGCGAAAGAAAAAGGTTTCATCGCACGTCGTCTAAACCCCGATTATATTATCCTGCTTACTTCTTACCAAAGATTAAAGAAAGCGATATATAATATTGGAACTGACGTTAGCATGTGCCGTGAGCATATGTTATCATGAGTTTCTCTGGTTTCGACCTTAGTTAAACGCACGAGGTTCGCACGGTCACAATATCAATTCAAAGGCCGGTCGTCTGCCGCTTTCGCCTGATCTTACCACATTTTAGATGTATTACTTGTATTCCCTATTTTCTATATATATTGATGCTTGATTCGCTTTCCGACGATGATATTTCATGCCGTGAACCCGGTATCGTGAAATTGGATAGGGAGCACGAAGACGGGTTTAACTTTCTTAGAGAAAAAGCTATTTAAGTTGGCGAGAAAACGCAATGCATTCAGTCTATATATAATCATTTTTTTCATATGGGGAGCATTATCGCATTATAGCAGGTAAATGTTTCCGGCTATGACGTACACGGCAAAACATTATCCAATCAAGCGGGAAGTTGTTTTCACGTTGCGAAAACATTACCAAAACATTACCATGCACGGTCACCAAGACAAGAGGTCTCGCCCACAGCCACTGGGCCCGCCTGCATGTCAACAAGCGAGATCTCCGCATGGGGGATAACTCTTTGTTCCCCATGAACGCAGCATAGCGTTAGCTCGCCGCACACGCGAGCGATTGCCTGAAGGTTCGACCACTGAGCTGTTTGACCATGCATTCTCTTCAGCTCAGCTCTATACATGTCCGCCGCAGACAAGAACTTTCGCCTTTCGGCTGAGCTAAAATGCGCACTGAAGCACAATAAAGCATAAACTATAAATACTACGGATATATTCAACCACGTGAGAAAAAAACGTACCCCTATTGGCTAATATATTAATTGCTGATTAGCGAGTTTTTAAGATGTACCAAATGTAAATTGTCACATGAAAACAGCTGCTAACTCTGTTCTGGAACTATTGTAAAGGCTTGCAGTATTATTTCACGTCCGCGTCGTATATTTTGTGCTTTTTAAACTCACTGATATCACACATAGTACGCATTTCATATTACTAATAAGAAAATTCAAGCCGTAAGGTCGCTAGTTCAACCAAAATCGGACTATATCGTTGTGCTACGGGTTTCGTGATTTGCGGTTAGGAAAGGGTGGGACTGGTTAGGGACTGGGTTCAAAGAGAAAATATTTCGTGCGCCTGACTGCGCCATCCTCGGTTTCCAAATTCGTTGTCGCGTGGGCCTAGCCTACGGTTCAGGACGTCTGCACACAGGCTACGTGGGGCCAAGATTAAAAACACGAAGGTCTTATTTTCAGTCAGTCCATTTAATCAGACGTTCACACCTTTGATATCACTTAATCATATAATAAACTTTTAATTTAATCATTGATCTCTGTAGTGTAAACATAAAGAAAAAAAACAGTGAACAAAATAAAATTCGTGATTTGATTGCTTGAATTCGCTTGCTTATCAAGACGTGTTCGAGACAGCGAGTTTCTTGAGATGATCCATAAAGACTTGCAAGCTGACGTCATCAAGTCGTGCCCACCGGCATCCTGACCCCATGCGTACATGTTGTTGTGTGTTTGAGACGGGTTCACTTTTGATAACAAGAAACGTGCCTATAATAACAACACACAAACAGAGAAAGGTCACGTTAAATCTGATTTAATACAGACGAGCAGCTAAAATTGTATTAAAAATGGCCATTTGCCTTGTGGACTAACGTTGAACGAGAAAAGACACACAAAAATTAAGTTCAAGCTTTGGCTACGAAGTTTGTCAGTGTCACGTGGGTAAATTGTTACCATTTTCAACCCAATTTTGGTAAAAATTTCTGCGTGTAAGTGAAAAGTACAAAAGCAAAATTTGCAAACTTTGCAAGGCCAACATTTCTCGCATTTAACAGAATTTCGTACAATATTTCGTACACAAACTTTGCGGTTTTACCATAAACGTAAATTGAATGATATTTATACAGTACTTTAGTGTAGTTCTTTAGTTAGTATATTAAAGTATATGGGCCAATAGATTTGGACTGTTATTTATTGCATGTCGTGCGAATGAAAGGCGTGGAACGTGATATAAACAGCTTCCAAATACTAATGACTATTTAAGGTAATGAAGACAATGGTCGAGACCAGCGCGCACGAGAACTCTTGGTTTGGTTAACACTTAACAGCCCCCGATGATATGCAGATAACTTAACCCGTAACTCCACAAATTTCGAGGTGCATGAATTACTCTTGATGTTTGAGAGAACTGGCTGAGGTAACGCTTCGTGAGTTTGTTTGCTTAACTAGTAGGTATAGCTATTGTGTTGGACGGGCTGAAAAGCTCATTGTCCTCTAATTAAGATGATAGTATAATAATAAGATTATACTGCGGAAACAGTTTAGGATATTGCCTGTGTCGTAAACAATAGCATTATGACATCATTCTAAAGTCTTTTAACCCAGTCTTGTTGTTTTCCTAGGCAACTCGAAAAATGACATGAAATCACCAGTAATATATATGTAATAATATATATATATATATATATATATATATATATATATATATATTTACCACACACGTATATACACATATATATATATATATATATATATATATATATATATATATATATATATATATATATATATATATATACACCATTTGCAAAAACGTTGGCCGCAGATAGATAGATGGATAGATACTCGAAGTCTAATTAGAATTGCATATGAATACATTTGCATGGGATTTCAATCATATTACACAACATATGCAATTCTAATTAGATTTCGGGTATCTATCTATATATCTATCTGCGGCCAACGTTTTTGCAAACGGGTGTATATATATATATATATATATATATATATATATATATTATTATATATATTGAAATATATATATACGTATATATATATATATATATATATATATATATATATATATATATATATATATATATATATTGAAATATATATATATACGTATATATCAGTCACGTGATTTTACTGCATACGTTAATTTTATGGGAAATCCGTGAAAATCTTTATTAAAAATTTCATAAATATAATAGTAAGGTTAACAATATTGATAATAATAGAGAAACAAGATAAAAATTAGCGAAATAAACAATGTTTAATGCTCACGTGATTGATATTTATATATATATATATACTGATTCGGAGTTGCGCGATATTTTTTGGATGCATGAGTAAATGGAAATAGAAACAGACTGTTTCAGTGTTCTGAAAATGTGTACGTATATTTTAATGGTCGGATCACAAAAGCAGTGCCGTGGCTAGAACCTTAAGTTTGGGGGGGGGGCTTCATATATTAATGTAAAGGAATAATGAATATCCCTTTAATTAGGCGTCTAGCTTCACCCTTAGGCACACCTTGCAATAATTTAAGACGTAAGAAACACTGGGCCGCGAACCTTTGGAGATCACTAGAGACCAGAATACTTTGCAAGTATGATAAATTCGAGTGGTGCGTTTCTACGGCGTAAAATTCTATATTTTGGGTAATGCAGGATGACCCCACGAGACCCCCTGTTGGCTTACACAACTGAATCTATGAGGGTTAATTGAGCATAAATTCACCACGACAATCTCGTGATCCGGCAAAATATTTCCTCACAGTTGAACTTAACTTTGCTGTCTAACAATGTCTGAAATAATCACTGGCGTTTTGAAAGCCGCATTCGGTTTAATATTTGACAAGGCTCGTGCTTATGCCGCCGAGAAACTTAAGGATGGCGGACTCACGGATCAGAAGTTGCGAGGTTTGATCGTTGGTAAATTGGACGATATTCAATCGAAACTTGATGCTAGTTCGAGAAAGGATCTTTTTATGAGCATTAGTTGTCTACAGCGAGGGATCAAGCGCTTGCATTCGTCGTTTGCCGAATCTTCTGAAGATGGAAAAACATGGACGCTAGAATTACCAAGCGGACAGCAATCTCAACAAACATTCAAATCTGAAACAAAGTCAGCGGAACATTCAACGACCGTGCGAGAGGCAGCTGTACTTGCCAATGCCATCAGGAAGTTGAAGATTGAATCGAATGAACGTTTCGTGTCGGCCAAACAATCTTTTAAAAAAGCTGAGGAAAAAGCGAGTGAAGCATTTCATAACACAGCATTGAGTATCGAAGAAAGAGTTTTAGCGAGTAAATTACGGATTGCCAGCGGAATATTGGAACGCGTAGACGACCCGGAAGCCGCAGCAAATGACTGCTTGCATTACCTGGAAGAACTACACGATATGCCTGCGTTACAAGAAATAGTTTCTGTGCACTTCAAAGGAGGAGTGAAAGCCCTTTTCAAGAAGGATACCCGAGAGAAAATCGTTAAAACTCTGGAGATGATGAATTTCATCTTGGCTGATTTTATCTCGAAGTTCACGAAGAAAAGAATGGTTGCTTTCGATTGGCCGATGATAAAGTGCGACAGAAAACGTGTTGTTTACTTTATGGCACTTCATCATGAGGAAATGTGCTCAACAAATATGGAGGCGATGAAAATAACACCACCCTGGGTCATTTTACCGAAATTTCAGAAACACTCATGCTTGATTCCACAGTTGGCTGTAGTGACCAATAATGGAAATCTCGTCTGTTTTGCTAAATGCAGCCGACGCTGTCCTCAGAAACTCGATAGAACTACAGGTCAGATGGAGACATACAGTTGTTCATCAGAAAATGGCATATTTTTTCCTGTTGGCATGGCTGTCGATAAGAACGACGTACTCTATGTTCTGTCGAGCGACAGCACGTTATCCGCGTACAGTGCGGATGGAAAAAATATCCATCGTTGGGTGTTGACATTTCTTGGAAATGTCGTTTATAAGAATGTGGCAATCACTGTCACCGACGATAAAGGAATTGTCATTGCCTGTGGGAGTTGGCTAAAGTGTATCACGGTATATTTATGCACCAAAACAGGGGAGTTGATAAACAGCTTCGACACAGGTCTAAATGACGATGACCGTGAAATAAAAGCATTGTCCATTTCGAGCAATAGTGAAATTATAGTCGCAACGAGCGAGAAGACCGTTTCGAATTTCTCCTACGCGTTTCACATCTTCGCAGAAGAAGAGTTAAGAAAGTCTATAAGAGTTTTTCCAAGTGAGAAGGGAGTTGGCTATAACGGTATATTTTACGACCACGTTTCAAAAAATGTTATTAGCTACGTTTGGCCTTCAAGTGATAAGATATTGATAGAATATTGGTCTGTTGAAACAGGTGAACTTCAGTACTCATATTTACTGGTTCTTCCAACCGTAGCGAAAGATATGGTATTTTATCGTCTTGTCTGCAGCGCAAATGGTGCACTTGTTTTGGTCGGGCCGACACAGGTTATTTTTCTGAATACCTCTACGTATTCTTCTTATGGCTATGCGCTGCAGTAAATATTACAAGCTTTGAAGTTTATTGATAAGTTTCCATGTACTTATTCGCATAAATAGAAAGTTTCTGTGTAAATATAGTAATTCTGAGTATAAAATTGTCTGAATGTTTTGATTATGGTTATCTACACTCCACTTGATCCTTGATGTTAATAATATTATATTATATAATACCCCATTAAATCTAGAGCGTTTAATTGGTTGATGACGATCACGTGATATTGAATAGAAAGTCCCATTTCCCAAGAGTGCAATGGAAAGCGTTCCATTGCACTCTCCAGAGTGCAATTGTACTATACATTTTGTTCCGTTGCACTCTTAATGCTTTCAGTAAATACCATCCATCAAAATGCTTCTCGCACATATGGTGGTTGTTGATCCATACAGTATGTTTTTTAATAAATTATATTTTTGAAACGACACAGTCTATTTTGGTATTATATAAAACAAATAATGAATGTTTTCATTCGTGCAATGGTAAAAATATTTTCACTCGGCTATCGCCTCGTTGAATGGAACATTCCATCTTTCACCTCGTGAAAATATTTTTACCATTGCACTCATAAACATTCATTATTTGTACAATATAATCAAACCGTCACCCGAATGCAAGCCCAAATCTATATAATACGAAGCTTTCGTTTAAGGTGGCCCCAAGAAGATTGAAACATTTGTAAGAAATTTGTGACGACGTATCACGAATTTGAATTTCTGTTTAACATGAAAGGAATTTGCCCCTCAAAATGAAGCTTGAGCTCTCAACTTTAGGAAATAAGCGGCGCTTGAAATTATAGCTTTCGATTCTTTAAAATATAGAACAATAAAACTCGTAAAGGTAAACATTGATAAAAAACGCGCTTTGACTAAACTTTAGTTTTCATCAGAAGAATAAATAAGGTCTTCTTCCGACGATGACTGTAGTTTTTATTGTTTTATATTTTATAAAAAGTTCCTGAACATATATACAGCGCTATCACAACTCAGAACGAACTTGATAAATCAACTACCGTCACACATTGCGCGCTTGAAAGGTAAAAGAAAAGGGTCTATCCTTCTAGGTGTCCCCATTTATCCTTACTTATACCCCGGAATAAAAGACTAATCCCTAATCGTACCTGACTTCCGCCATGTTGTGTATCAATATAACGAGGCATTGGAAAACGTGTTTGTAGAATTTCCTGTGCGTCGTCTTTCGGCGCTTGCAGCAGCTGTCGGAAGTTTTCATGTTGTGGATCGTTGTGGTAACCTTGCTTTTTCCACTGGTCAATTGTCTGAATTGAAATCAAAATAGACTCCAAATTAATACGAACTTGAATAATTATTAACTTAATTTTAATTTGGTAATCTTTTAAATAATTTTTAATTAAACCTGAATTTATAACAGATTGTAGTTCATGCGAGAATGCGTCATTGAAACACTCTTAGTCAGCCTCACCTCTCCATGGTAAATTAACAATTGGAAGAATGTATCAAGTAATAAAATACGATCTCCTTGTATACTGCTGCTGTCCAATAACACAGGCTGAAATAGAAAAAGATTTATATGTAAGCGAGGTTGGCAAGTCAAGAATTTCACTTCAGCTTAAGGCCACAAACAATGGACCACTTGCATTAATAGACCAACTTTTTACAACGTTTTAGCTGACAAAAAGGGAATTGCCGAATTTACTAAACTTAGTAAAATTGCCAAGTTTGGCGGCAAAATTTTGTAAACTTTTGAAGAGCGTAACTAAATTAGTGCTAAAAACTATGCAGGCCGTATAGTTGATAAAACTCCTATACGCAAACCCCACATGCTTACTCCAAGTCATGTATCCGTTCGACGTTCGCTTGAATTGGACGTTTAAATTTCAACTTAAAAACATACCTCAGGTGGTCCATGGAAGGTATAGGAATATAGAATGGGTTGGATCATGATTAGGGAATTCGTAACATCTTCACGGTTGAGAACGTGTCTGAAAAAAATAGAAAATAACTATGAAAATACAGCTTTTTAACAGGCAATATAAAATATTATTTTTTTACAAATCACCTGTAATCTGATTGGGTGTAGCAGCGGGCGGAATTTTACGATATCTTATCACGGTCCAGAATATGAGCGAAAGCGTATGTTTTTGTCGCCATTGCTGAGTCTCAGGATTAGGAAATTGATACCTCGGGAAAATATTTTTCAAACCGGACCTCGCAGCCGGAAAATAACATATATTTCTGAAACAAATAGGTTTTGCACTCGCTTTAAGAGTCAAAAACCTCCGTGAGTATTTTGCCTTGCATTTTCTTAAATTATTTGAGCTAGTCCATAAGACGACTTTACCGGGCTTTCTCTTAATAATTTTGCAAAATTTTCTGCTGAAAAGGTTTCTGGACTATTATTAACCCATGATTCAAATATGAAAAGAGAACTTTGAAAAACATTTTCTTTCGTTAACAGTTAAATGGACCTTTTCGGTAATTACGTCATAAAATTTTAACATCACAACGTTTTAAATTTATACACGAGCCATGTGCGAAAATGCAAAACATCCTTTTTCAACGCATGCATGAAAAAGTTTTTTTTTGACCAATAAATGCGGAAATAAGCCATAACACGTGAACGAGAGGGGCCACGAGCCTCGTTCCCGCGTTCTGGCTTATTTGCATATTAGTCAAAATAAAAAATAATTTTTGATTTACGGGTTGTAGAAGGATGTTTCGAACCTTTAAACATATAGATTGTGGGAGTAAAACTTGAAATCCATCTCATTTAAGTGGTTCTAAATTTAAAACGATAATGTTGTGAGGTGATTACCGAAAAGGTCTATTCTACATGCTGAAAGCAAAATGTTAATGTTAACTGACCTGTAATATGATGTTTCATCCGGACTGTTATTGAAGTATTGTAGAAATTGTGACCGCCTCAAGTGGAACATGAACTGAAAAGTTAACAGAATAAATTTCATGAAAACCTCAATAAACGATTCACTGGCGAAGAGATATTTTATTCGTCAAAAACGTCTATTGATTTGAAAACATCCTCAAAAAATCTAGTCAATTTGTTGGGAACTCGTTCAGTAAGAGCAATTATAGTGGAGGACACGATATCTATAAAAGTCAAAACAAAAAGAGACAAACGAAATCCTTGTACCTGTGGATAAAGTGAAAAATTTTCTGCTAAACGGAATGAACTCGGGTCTTCTTTATTAAACTCTCCAAACTTCTGACAAAGTCTGATTAACATTCTGTCAAGCCACCTGAGCACATCTGGCCCCTCGTCTGTCTCTGCTCTGAATACAGCGATACGACTCATCATTACAGACGATGTTTCTTGGTCAAAACCTGGATAAAGTCGGAATTGGATCTTGTAAATGCATAATTTTTGTTTCTCTGATGGTGCTGCTCTGATTTACCAAACGGGCAAGCTGAAAAATTGGCTTGACCATTGTGGGAATCGTACCCGCGACTATTGTCCAACGCTCTTCCACATGAGCTACCACTAGTTGAAGACATTTCGAATACGTGCATGATATTTCGGACTCAATCTAGTCTCTTCTATATTTGTGGGTTTTATAGGCTAGGCTAGCACGGGACACGACTCTCACACGACTCACGAGTAAGCTGAAAAAGCTGTAAAAAGTAGCCTATATAACAAGCGAACTTGGTGAAGCTAATTTTTAGGCCTGTCTGGTTGGAACTTAGAATAACACAATCACAATTATCCCTGACATGATCAATTTATCTCCCCTTTTATCAATTTATTTCCCCAATCAAATTAAATTTCCAAATATTGCTCTGCAAATCAATTTCGTTTAAAAATTTCCATAAATGCATTTTTCGTATACCAAAAAGCATGCACATGTACCCGGAGCACATATGAACGTCAAGTATACCAGCACTTACCCAGAGACACGTGCGCTAAACCTCCGGCATCTACCCAATTTCGTGCGCATGTTGTAACGCGTATCCTCCGCTGACCACTAGAATGTTGGTACTGTGTTATAAATTGGACGCAACCTCGTGAACCTTGTGGTATCGGTGCTGTGTGCTGAAGTTAAAAAAGTGAAAAATACATTAGAAGAAGTCAATTAAAAACTATTGTGAATAGTGAGCAGCCAGTGCATAATTACTTATTGGGGCTGTAATGACATAAAGAGGTTGATAAAACTTCTAAAGTTGCGACGGGGGCTTTGTAAAGACGATGGATGGCTTAGGGTGGCTCCCTAGAGTTTTGTAAAAATTCTAGATAGCAGGTTTGTTGTACCGAATTAAACACCAATATTGTAGGCTAAAGATCAATAATACTTTTGATTATAATGGACAGGGACCGGTTGTATCAAGCCCGTTGTTGATGGATTAACTATGAAAGCCGTTGCTATGGAAACAATGATGTTTCAAAATGGCCGCTATTTGTAACCTTATTTTTTTGTCTCTTCCAAGTTTATTGTGTAAAAAATTTATCTTAATTGCGAGTATATGAAATACCAGAGAAATCTTCACTCACTTGATTTACTATTTCCAGGAAAACGGCCAATGTCGTGGCTGAATCAAATCCACAAAGTTTCCAAGCCGAAGTACCACCCACTCCAATTTCCTAGAGCATTTCGGAAGGCATAATCATTATTCATTACACTCAAACGACCTAGATTATTTAAGAGATCTTACGAAAAATTGTTATATTAGAATTAACTAACACACAGCGAATATTTATTATACGGTTATGCTTTTAGTCCGCTAAGCCGGGCTTTCATCAGTGTCATTGAGCGATAGCTTTTAGTGGTGTAACTGCAAAGACTGAAACAAAATGTCGTAGGCAACAAACCATGATGCATTTAAATTACCGTTTCAGAAACATTCGGTCCTTTTCTGTCGATAGATATACACGGCCCGATGCAACCTGAGACATTGAGTTCTTTAGAGGTCTAAGACACAGAACAAAAATGAGGTGGAATGAGCAGGTGCGTAATCACATAGCTGTAGTCTTGGGACGTTAGCACCTTAGCATGAGCGTCATGACAGCTCTCAACTCTAAGGAAAAGTGGATCACTAGGGAAGTGTTATTAAGTCATGATGTAGGGGTTAACGAGTATAAATTACCTAACAAAGAAGTCAAATGAAAATCATGCTAGCGAGCAGGATCGCCTACGGCTCGTGCTTTTTCACGCTTTCCCAAAGTTTCGCAATATCCCGCAATCAGTATCAGTGGTTATTGTAGTATAGTTACGTTACCATGTAATTTGAGATAGAGACATACACAGAAGATAGAAAGAAACAATATATATAAGGGGAGCGAGCACATAACACATAGACGGGGATTTGCTAATTTGTATTGGTGATTATTATTAAAGAAGAGGATATTATAGTTACTATCGTATCAGTGGTTATTATTACAAGGGTGTGTTCTCCCCCGTTCAGTAGCTATCCCTTCACAGCCCTACCTTGACTTCAAGCGTTCCTCCAAACGCCATTTTGTATTCGCCACGAACGTCTTTCGAAAACATGCGTTGGAAAGTTTGTTTAAATAGAGCTGTATTGAACGAATCTCCCATCACCATGTGACCGCTGCAAGGAAATGCGATGGATGGAATTATTCTACGATGCTGAACAATAGATGGAGCAATGGTCAAAGAGAGAATAAAGACCACCTAAGGAATTTTATTCTCCAAATATTAAATCGTTTCTTGACAATGGCCTCCATCGGGATTCTCACACCTCGAAGTTAAATTGAAGTTAAATATCAGGAATTGAATTGAGATAAACTCAGTTGTTTAAACAGAGAGAAAGTTTAAGGGCCTCAAGATTAATGTGTCCAATATTTACCCTGTAAGATTAGGACAATATTTCATCTCGTAAAGACCCGTTTGGTCCAAGGCACACGAAAATATATCAATCACGTGACCATTCTCTGCAGCTCTATTGGCGAGGGTTTCAAAGTGCTACATTAAAGAAGGAAAATCACGAATCATTCCTTTTCACTATAGTCACCCGTTAATGTAAGTTAGGCTTGCCGGTAATTTTCTAGAAATCTGTTTGAATAATCAATCTTCAAGCATTGCAGTTAAAAAGCAAAACCTCGCAAAGATTAGAAAACAGCACTAAGATATACTAGAAGTACTGTAGATGCAGGTATAAGGAAAACCAAGGCTATGTTCAGACGAGTGTAATTTTTTGACGTTTTGACGCCTTGTTCACATGGTCCAAAGGAGCAAAATGCCCAACACATTAAATTAGCTCCGATTTCTCAAATGGGGGAATCTGAATTGATATATAATACTTTATGTTCATACGATATTTTACCTTGCACGCCTTTCTCACAAATGGTGCGTTGTCTTTCTCCAAATCATGATGTGATCTGATTGGATTCTTCAATTCGTTATCAACGACCATGCCTGGACCCTGAACAAAAACAAACATGTTGACATGGAACCTTGGAAATTCGTACGCTACCTACGCGGATAAACAATCACATTGATGTATTACATATTGTATAATACAAAAAATATTTTACCTAAAAAAAGGAAAACCATGAAATAATTTTACAAACAATTAAAAACGTCTCCTGAATTCCGGCGCTAATTTTCTCAACTGAAACTAAACTACTGTTTAACGACTCCAACATGATGTAATGTAATAAATATTCTTACCTGAGTACAAGAACCACCAATGAAGGTCATGATTCGTGCACCAGTGTTTGGATAGGTGCACTGAAATTATACAAAGAAACATAATTTGCATGATATGAACAAAGAACAGTACCTATTGTACATGACGCGAAGGAAGCACTGATCAACATATAACAGTAGCCTGAGTATATCTCTACTCCCAATATTTTCCAACAATCACAAACAATGGTCAGAGTCTTCAACAATTTCAAGAGAGGTAAACAAGCTGTATGAACTGATATGGCTAATCACGGGCTCATATTTTAGCAAATCAGCGCCAAAAGGGTTGTCAAAATAGAAATCCATTCTGCAGTTATTAATCGATTATATCTCTCGTTATTCTTTATGAAACTAGGCGAAGTTTTGTGATTATGTTTAACATAAGAACTATAGCACTGAAATCGTAAGAGAACTCAAGTTGTTTCAAACGGGAAATGGATTTTTATTTCACAACTAGTTCCAGTCCTTCCCGCCATTTCAGATCATCACCCTATTGCTCCTATTTTTTTACAATAAAAGTATTTCGTTTAGTCACAAGCGCGTATACATGTATATGTAGATACTGGTGAATATTAGAAATAAAATAGATTAGAATAGATTTTAAGTAAATAAATTAGCATGTAGGAACACCACGTAAGTATTTTTTCTAATACTGCAAAGCTTTCGGTCCGTCAACCCTGGCCTTCATCAGTGCAATTGCTTGAAAACACATTTTACTTATCATTTAAACACACCTCAAAGGAACATGGTGTTTTTCCATCTTTATTTGCCAGTATCACAATGCACGGAACACGAACCATGTTGGGGTAAGATAACAAATTTGGGGGGAATGCAACTGTAGTTGAGTTTTTCAAATTTTGTACGTTAAATAATTCACTGCTTTTATTAGCCAAAATTCAGTAAAGAATTAAAAAGAGTAATTCGTAGCTATTCGCTCATAGAATATACAGAGTTGCAAAAAAGCTGCGGGTATGCGGGTGCCACCCGGAGGAAGGTTTGCTTTGAATTAGGTTTGTGAGGAAGGTTCAAAGTTGAACACTCTAATTGATCACATGCATGTACCAAAAAACCAAACATTTCTTTATGCTGGTTGCCACTTGACTCGGTCACGTAACCTCATTTTGAGGAAGGTTTTCAAAACTTGAAATCCTACCGGAGGAAGGCTGAACTCTTTTTGCAACTCTGAGAATATATGAAGAGATTTTCGCTCATATCAATTTTGAGCCCTTTTCTTTATTTATTTTAAGTGACGTGTAAATGTTTTTTCAAGTAATTGCACTGATGAAGACCAGGGTTAACGGACCGAAAGCTTTGCACTATTAAATACTTACGTGGTGTACCTACAAGCTAATTTACTTATAATTGATGTCACTATGCAAACGTGCAAGAATATAAGAATAGATTTTGCATGGTGAAGCCGTCCCGACATTCAATCCTAGTTCAATATTATTACTTTAAATTTTGCCATGTGTCCCAACCATTCATGCGTATATTGACTGTGATTGTGTTTTTACCTCAAGCAGTCCAACTGCGATAGACATGGCCACGCCAGTTGATCGCAATGGTCGTTTACCAGTGCCCACAGGCCAGGGATCTCGCTGTAGTTCACCCAGCAGATCTGTCAGACTCATGTCGCATTTATGTACCGGTTGCAAAAACCTATAGGGACAAGATTCGCACGTGTTCTCTTTAGAGCAAAAAATTGAATGTCTGAAGGGAATATTTTCGTTCACTGGTGAGGGGTCTCATAAACATTTTACAGTATAATGACAGACTGTATTAAAAAAAACATATATCAAAGACGCAAGGAGCGATCATGCCTACGAGGAGACTTTCGAAGTCAGAAAATGATTTCGTTGGGCCAAAATGAGTGAAATGACACTTGACACTCGGACTTTACAATAGCAGAACTCAACGTTTTAGCTGTGGGTGTACGTGCATGATGCACAACGTGTTCGGGTGATGCACAAGTAACGTGCACGCATGTGTTTGTATTTTACACCAACGTCTAACCTGTTGAAAATATCACTGCCTTGTGACGGCATCTGGCCTCGAGCACCAGGCTGGGCATTCGGTTGGCGGGCACCACCACCTAAACCAAGCATTTGCTACAGAAATACAACGAACGGTGAGGATATTGAATACAATAAACTTTAACTATCGTGAATAACTTCACCATTTTACACTCTGACAGACGCAAACAGAGATTTCACAGGGGGGGGAGGAGGACAGAAGGTTGTCCCGGGCAGGAAAGCACAGCAGAAACCACAGTATAAATCGTTACCGCAGCTCTAAATAGCCTAAATAGCGTGTACTCTCTCTACAGTATTGATACTACTATAGTTTAAGGATATACATGCATGTACTATATACATGTACTACAGGGGTCAGTTGTACTAAAGCCGGATAGTGTGTTTTTTGATCGCTTCAAAATTGCCCGTGGTTAGGTATAACCCAACCTGGTTTAATTCCTAGATTAATAATTCAGTTTAACAATGGCTAGCTCCAAATCTGTAATTTCATTTTTTCTCTGGCATTTTAAAACCGTTGAAAAATTCACTATTTGGTGGATAGCACTATCCGGCTATCGTACAACCGGCCCCAAAAAATTATTTATTGAAGTTTTACGTTGATATTACTGATACAAGCACCGGCACAGTGAGCCAGAGTTGAAGAGCTTAAATTGTACATTAACATCAGATTAACCTTATTTTAGACAAACATGACTTCTAACGGGGGACATTGACGTTAAAACTAGCAATTCCGGCACACTCTAAACGCGGCGTCATACCCTATAACGGCTCTAAATCGACTCAGGTTGCAGAATGACTGAACACCGATGTGACAGTACACTTGATTCTCACCTGTATTTGCTTCGAGTTTAAGTCCTTGCTTCCTCGGAATACATAACTCTTCGAACAACCTTCGCAACCCAACTCATGAACTTGAACCTGAAACCATGATGATGAATTAGAAAATTCAGTATATAGACATTAATCATTACGCAGAATAGGAATATAGTTTAATGACAAAGGCCATTATTACCATCTTTCCAAAAGTGATCAACCCCACCAGGGCATTTGGTGGCATTAAACTCAAAGACATCTGCAGAGATTCCTAAACAAAAGAAATAAAAAAGTAACCTTTTCCATTTACACAATATTTAAATAGCGACAGTCTTAATAAAGTGTAAAGATGAAAAATTTGATGCCAAAATAGACTTCAACCAAAGAAATGTTTTCTATCTTTATCATGGAAATATTTCCAAATGCAAATATAATTCTACATGCTATTAACATGAATGTTATTTTCCCGTTTGTTAAATTAGTTCTACACGTGAAATATTAAAATGAACTGGAACTTGGTCTTATAAAAATAACCAAGCGCAAATGTTAAAAAATAAAAAAAGTTCAATTTTTGGCTAATGCCAGATTGTACTGGGCAGCGAAAACACTGTTTCCAAATAACAGGTTAACCTCTTCTGATGAGCTACATTTGAAAGAACTTCATATTTTCATTGGGCAAAGGGAACAAATATGGCCACAATGCAGGTTGCCGAACCATTTTAAGGAGGCTCCATAGAGTTTTGCAGTATAAATGGATATAATTTTTATGAGAGATTTAAAACTTGTGCGAGATGTATCACTCTCAAACCTAGTCCTCTTTGCTTGGAAAGGGTATAGAGCCACCTTAACCTGCAGTTGCATTTGGATAAGAGTTCACAAGGAAACCTGATACAAGGAGAGAGCTGTCACTCACCTTCACCGCCTGCAGATCCTCTTCATCCATACAAGTATCAACAACAAGTAAGAATATCAATGGTCCTGGATTGCCACGCTATGAAAATTACACAAGTTGAAACATAAAGTACTTATTAATCAGAGTTATTATGAGTAATTAAGTACCATTAATGATCTGAATGAAAAACCTAGTGTCCAAATAACACTCTAGATGTATATATTCAGTAGCTATTAAAAACAAAGCTAAAATAATGAATGCCCGCAGACCTTCTTTTTGAGTATCATTGCATGGTATGTAATTTCCTAATACGTCCAAGTTTTAGCTTTAGGGTGATCCTCTTCTCACACATGTGACAATGCTATTCTATTTTGTTACATGCAAAATATGAAGCCTGAAGAAACAGCAATGTCACATGTGTGACCAGAGAATCATGCTTTAGGATTGGTTAGATTAGGGATCTAAATACTGTGTTAGTGTATTGACATATTGTGTTGATTGTGAAACACATAAATACTTTTCTTAGTTATCTAGACAGTTCATTTATTTATTTTTGCTTTGATTTTTATGTGCATACTGTATAAAGTTTATTCAGTTTATTTAGAGTATTACCAGCCAATACCAGGGGTTGTCACTTTCCAAAAAAAATAATGACATAACATCATTTCTCTTGACTGAATATCCTCGGCCTTGCATGGAAAATGCCCTAACCCTAACCACTTCCTAACTGTAACCAAGAGTTAAAATTATTTTAATATGCCAACCCAGAAGCTGGTGAAACTAGTATAGTAATATAATAATGCTGTGTCATTTTGACGGTTGGAAACAAGTGACAACCATTATTACCAGGTCAATTTTAGCTGCATATATAGTGGTAGATCAAATAGATAAAGAAATTTACCTGAACAGTGTACTCAATGGTGGAAAACTGGGGAATCAGTTCAGCAGGTTGATGTTGCTCACTGATACCAGCATATTGTGGAGGAAACTGCAGAAATAATAGAAAACACAGTCAAAATCACTACATTGGATTACTTTGTCTGGAAATAAAGGAATGACAGAGGAATGGAAAGGTAAGGATTTTCAGTGAAGGGTATTTTGTTATACAAGGAATGCTTCATAAATATAACTAATGCTTCTTAAAATGAACATTGCCTCATCATGTTTTCTTTTTGTTACATAATGGTAGAGGATTTTTAATCAGAAACTGTCCTGTGTTTTTAGTTTTTTCTAGAAAATATTCATAAATAAATTGCATGAAATAAAGTACAGAAAATTTAAAGGCAATTCATTGAAACAAGATAAGAGGGCAGCTGCTTACAAATATGTCTTCAACTAGTTCTCTACTTAATAATTAATATTCTTGTAATTTAATTTGCATGGTGACATCTTAAAATCATTATTCTAAATTAAAATCACTATACTAAATTAAAATCACTATACTAAATTAAAATCACTATACTAAATTAGCTTGTATAGGCCGGTACACCACAAAAGTATTTGTAATATTGCAAGTTCCAGTCTGTTAACCCAGGCCTTCATGAGTGCAACTACTCATAATTTTTAATATTGCAACATTGAAAAGGCACTTATAGGGTCTAACCACAAGCTAATTTAATTATGTACTAGTCCTCTATCTGCTGTAGCTTTAGGTTTAAACATTGATCAATTCAAGAAGGATGAGAAACAATGCCAGATATCAGTTTCAGCAACAAATGCATTTGGTTTCATTTCCAGTTAATTAAAAATGGAATCAATTAAGGCCCATTTAGGTGCACTATGTGATTTTTCATGTACCAATAGAAATTTTACTGTGTGTGATACATGTAGTATACAAATATCATATATACATATTTCAAATTTTGCTAACAGTGAAATAAGCAAAAATATTGCATAGTTACTTGGAATGACAAATGCATTATTCCAAAAAACTCACCGCATTTCTTTGAAAACAAAAATTGCAATGCCAGAGTTTAGCTCTGTAGTCCACTTGGCTATTAAATAAAGAGTAAATTGACACAATTAATCAGGAAGAATAGTCAAATACCAAACTTATGAACAGGAGTGTTGTAATATATGAAAAGATATTGCAATCAATGCATTGTTTCAGAAACAGTCATTCACATCGGACTGATATTAAAAAAAACATTTATTGATATCGCAAAATACTGCAACAGCCCCATATATAAATTACAATATTATGGCAATCATGTCTGTGTACATAGCCATGATTTCTGCAGTCAAGTTACGTACTGAAAATACATGCATCTATAATTTTAAGATTATGAGAAAATAGAAAACTTAGATCCACTACATACTATGTGCTTGATAACTCACCAGAAAGGATTCAGAATTGCTTTGCAACTGTTACGACTACAGACAACTGGATCATAACATATTGGAGGTAAATCTGGCCTTTCCTTCAATGGTGTGTACATACATCCTACTGGAACCACCTATAACGTAAGAAAAGGAAACTGACTAGTTCAGATCCAGGATGCACCAAGCACTAAGCTACAGAAACATGAGCAATTTCTAATGGGTAGAGGGTCTTAATTATGGATGGAATCTTTCAAACTCAAGCAAAGGCAATTACATTCAATTCCTGTTGGGAACAGATAGTTTACACATCCCTCTGACTGTTCCTGGCTTAAATTTGAAAAGTGTATGAATTCCACTTGCAATTGAGACCCTTTAATCGCTGAGAAATTACTGTATCCTGTGCCACAAAATCGTAATGGATTGACTCTCAGATACATTAACATTTAAAATCATTCTGGTGAAATATTTCATCATGGTAGCCTTTATTTTGGCAAAACCATCTTATCTTGAATTATGCACAGCCATTCTAATTACTTTCTTTTTGAGTAAACGTCTCATTACAATGCTCCTAGAATTAGAGCAAATCTGTAACCCAGAATGCACAAAGGAATGCACATAAGATACTAAATTATCTATACCACTATGCAAGTGAAGGAAATTGTAGTAATGCAAATCTCAGAAATTTATAGTATGGCATCTCAAACATGTTCCATGCTTTTGAGTGTTCAAAGTTGTGGTCTTTTTAAATGGAAAATTTAAACAAAATGTTATTCTTCCAAATCATATACACGAATCTTTCTAATTTAAATGTATTTTCTACACAGAATTTATTCAAAGTTTAGCAGGTCCTTGTGTAGGATATATATATCATGAAACAACGTGTTTGACAAGACCAAATACAACATTTGATGTTTCCTACCATTCTAGTGGCTTCAAGCCTGCTTGAAGGCCAGACATTCCAACTGAATCGTACTCCATCTCTATCCTCATTCTGCTGGATAAATTCTTGGTACGTAGACATTTTTAAATCAGTTTTCTCAGTTTATTTCATATGAAAACAATGTTCTCTTGCTCTTACAAGTCAGCCACGTCGGTGTCAAGAACGGACATGCGCGAGACATTCGTAACTCGTCAAGAATTCCGAGCATATTCCGAATACTCCCGAGATCCTCCCAGCAGTCGAGGAAATGAAGTTCCCCAGAGGGTACTTACCACAGTGTGGTGGTACCTACCGGCTATCTTTAAAAGGGGGAACAGGGAATCGGGGAAATGGGGGAAGTAATGCAGTATATATACAACTAACCAGAAAGGACAGTCTTTGCAAACATATCTTTGGAATCTGGTCTATGAAAAAAACTTATGAAAGGCCTCAGCTTATACCCGATCTTCTGCCTGGCACTATCTAGAGAGCAGCCTAGTCCCACGCACTTTAATTATGTAAGGGCAGCCCACGCTGAGAGACCTAGCACAAAATTTTGAGATTTCAAAAATTGTCCCTGATTTTGTCCCAAGAAAAAATTTTCTTGCCCCCATTTTGAATTAAGAATAAACAACATTTTGTGCTAGTCCTCTCCCGCGCGTTCAAACTGGTGACGTCACAAGAATGCAAGGCGCGCTAAGGAGGACTATGGACTAGTCTGAATCTCGAGCGGAATTCCAGATTGAGCCAACGGATGTTGATGCACCCTTGATGCACTTCGAGTGGAATGTCTCGTATATAAACAATGTTTAATCCCCGCAAGTCCTAGAGCGCTCTTTAACCATCTTGACACCGTCAGAGCCGTGATGGGTGCATGAGGGGAAACCACTGTTGATTAGACGATCTGTGCAATTTCGCCGTCCTGACCCTTGAAGGAACGGACTATACGCAGAGTTTGGCATTAATTCTCTGGGTATGCAGGAAGAAAGATTTATTTTAATATCTGTAATATTACTAATATAGAATATTGTGATTCATTTTTAGATGGTAGTTCATTTGTAAAACTAAGTTAGTATTTATTTTATATATAACTTTGAGGGCGTGAAAGAATGTAGACCTACTAATACAAGTATAAACTCTATTACAACTGGTGACTATTTTAGCAATGAGGAATTGTGAAGAATGGTGAACTGTACAGCAATTCGAGTTTTTTAAACCAGCTAGCTTTTTAAATTGATGCATTAACCCTGCTAGCTAGGTGGTTTACTGACTTTTTAATCCTGGGTTAACTTCGGTCCAAAATGGATGAATAAGGAGCGGAAACACGTAATTGATTTATTTATCTCCGCTTCAATGCATTACATGATAATACTTAGCTTCACTCATTAATGAGGCCAAATCAGAGAGTGAGCGTTTCAGTCTTATTTGAGTTCACTGTGAAGCCTTTATCGTAGGTACGATCCAGGCCCCTGGCGCGGAAATTTCAAAAGTAAATCATAATTGCCGCCATTTTAGCTACGAAATTTTCGTGTGGAGGCCTGGATTATACCTACAAGAAAGGCTTCAGTGTCCGCCATCAAACTTCAAACTTTCGGCGGAGTTAGCGTTCCAGTCTTATTTGAGTTCACTGCATTTGTGACTAATTAATAGACTTACTTACTTACTTAGGCCTGTTGCTCCAAGAGGAGCATTAATTAATTAATAGACCTTTTCGGTAACTACGTCACAAGATTTTAAATGAAATGAAATGGATTTGAAACATCGTAATGGCAATATTTGTCCCGGATGCCATGGTATCAGGTATCTTAGCTGATCATTGTATTTCAAACCTCAAAATCTCGATTCTCCTGTTTGGCAGTGGTACGAGGTTGCTCCTGAATCTAAAATCGATTGTTTTTAATTTGCTTGATTTTATTTCACATCGTTTATCATACAAAATGGCCTTTCCCTCCGAAACTTTCCAAAATTCCATGCACGGAAATTGCAGTTCAATACATCGTTACTGCCCTCACGGCATATAATTTTTCGATTGACAATAAATTATTGCCTTATCGGTTGAAGTTTTGACGCTCGTTTATTTACCAATAGCGTTCTTATATCCAATTTAGTCCTTAAAATATATAATCCTAGGTTAAATATTTTAACCCTGGGTTAACTAACCTTACCACTAATAACCCTGCTGTGAACAACGCAGTTTTAACCGACGTTTAACTAACCTAGGGTTAAAGATTTAATCAGCTTTTGAACAACCGCCCCCCGGTGTTTACCACGATTTTTCAATTTCATTCGTCACCATTAACAAATGGATCTCTCAGTGCTTCGTGAGCGTAAGGTCTATCGTCAATTTTGTGATCAATAAGGCACGACACAAACCTTCTAGCTCTACCATGACCAAGTTTCCACAAATTGACGGGTTTCCCGTGTAGAATATTTCTCATTCGATCTATGCTAGCTCCAAAAGGGTGTTCACCCTTAGTTAAGATAAAGAAAGCAATCATACCCGCCACCTGGACATCCGATTTCTTTTTAAAAGGACCCTTTTCATTTCTGTCGATTGCCTTAATTACTTCCGGTGGCATCCATCCGGGAGTTCCTTTAGCGAATGTAACAACTGTCGTTTTATCGTAATTTAGAACGCGGCTTATTCCAAGATCACCCAATTTCATGCGGCCTTCGATATCAACCAGGACATTTGATGGTTTTAGATCTCTGTGCAATATTCCTTTACCGTGAAGAAATTCAATTCCAGATAGAATCTCCCAAATCATTCGTGGACCA
This sequence comes from Dendronephthya gigantea, assembly GCF_004324835.1. Taxonomy (NCBI): domain Eukaryota; kingdom Metazoa; phylum Cnidaria; class Anthozoa; order Malacalcyonacea; family Nephtheidae; genus Dendronephthya; species Dendronephthya gigantea. Next base: position 193,167 of record NW_021163210.1, on the reverse strand, counting down.
TGCTCCTGTAGATAGTCAATACTGCATGCATGAACAAGTTCCCTCAAGGTTTCTTCGCAAAGATCAACAAAAAGATACATGAAGTCATTGTCACGATGAAAATATCGATATTTGACTATAAAAGGAGAGTTGTTTGTGTCAATAAGATTCATGATCTCCTTTTCGTTTTCAATTGTTTTGTCCTCACTTTGTACCAAAATTCTCTTAACTGCAACTTCACTTCCATCCTTCATGAGACCAACATAGACAGAAGAAAAACCACCACCGCCAATTTTGAATTGATTCTTTGCAACAAAAGCCTGTATCGGTATTTCAGTCTATGGGGAAAACACAAAATTGTCAATTGTACGAAACGTGTCGTATCCATCGAAAAACAAGCAAAAGTGCACTTTAAACGTTCAGTTTTGTAGGACTAAAGTTTGCGTAGCATCCTTATTGTTTTTTTTGTGGTTCATATGTGTGAACTTGTGTGTTTAAAAGATAACAATTAATCACAATTCATTGACTATTTTTGACACGTAAACAAACACATGAAATAGTTCATGATTCATACCACAACGCATATGGTAATATGCAGCCGGCCAAAGGCTGGACACAATATCTCAGATATTAAAATAATCGAATCATATATTTTGAAATATCTTCTAACTATTACCTTGCCTAACTCGTTGCAATTCATTGTTTTCAACATGTGAATCTTCTCACGATGTTTTACGGACGTTTTGAGGATATTAGTAATTTCTTCATGACCAAGGTGAGTACTCCATTCAAGAAGACTCAATTGCCTTCCTTCAACAAGAAATGTTCTCGCTCTCCACACAGCAATCTTCTTTTGCAACAAACGATTTACCAAAACAATTGAATTGTTTACAACAGCCATCTTGAGGATATCAATGCCAAGAGTATGAACGCTGGTTTTACTTTTCAGAGTTATGTCAGCGCCCTGTTCAACTAAATACTTGACAATTTCAAATCCACCACCAATGACAGCAACGTGCAAGACTGCCCATCCATCAGCAGAACTCTTTCCTTTTACTTCAACGCCCATTTCAACAAGATATTTTTCTATTTCTAACGTCCCTCTAGAAACAGCACTGTGCAATACAGTCCACCCGTTGTTGTTTTCGCTATTCATATCAGCACCCTTATCAACAAGATATTTCACCATTTCTAGCGTACCTTCAGCAACAGCACCGTGCAGCACTGTCCACCTGCTAGTATCCTTTGCATTTACATCACCACCTTTTCCCACAAGACATTTTACTATTTCCAGCGTACCTTTAGTAACAGCAGCGTGCAGCGCTGTCCAACCGTAAGCACTCTTTCCATTTACATTAGCGCCGTTTTCAAGGAGATATTTCACCATTTCCAGCGTACCATTCGTTACAGCATGATGAAGCACTGTCCAACCATGCACATTCGTTCCATTTACATCAGCGCCGTTTTCAACGAGATATTTCGCCATTTCTGGCATACCATTCGTAACAGCATTGTGAAGCACTGTCCAACCAGAAGCATTCTTACCATTAACATCAGCACCTTTTTCCACGAGATATTTTACTATTTCCAGCGTGCCTTTAGTAACAGCACTTTGAAGCACTGTACTCCCGTCAGTTTTCTCTCCATTTACATCAGCGCCGTTTTGAACAAGATATTCTACCATATCAAGCGTACTATTCGTAACAGCATTGTGAAGCACTGTGCAACCGGCAGTCTTCTTTCCATTCACTTCAGCTTTTTTTTCAACGAGATATTTTACGATTTCTTGGGTACCCTCTGAAACAGCGGCGTTCAGCACTGTCAAAGCGTTAATGCTTTCACCATTTACATCAGCGCCGTTTTCAACAAGATACTTTACAATTTCTAGCGTACCTCTAGTAACAGCGAAGTGCAACACTGTCCACCCGTATGCATTTTTACTATTTACATCGGCTCTGCTTTCAACAAGACATTTCACCATTTCCAGGTTACCATTCGTAACAGCAGCGTGCAGTATAGTCCAACAGTTAGTTTTATTACCATTTACATCAGCGCCTTTTCAACCAGATATTTCACCATTTCTAGTGTACCTTCAGTAACAGCACAGTGCAGCTGTGACCATCTGTCATTATCGTTTCCATTGCATCAGCGCCTTTTTCAACAAGATATTTCACCGTTTCCCATTGTACCTTCAGAAACAGCACAGTGCAGTACTGTACAGCCGTTAGCATTCTTTCCATTCACATCAGCACCTTTTTCAACAAGGTATTCCACCATTTCTAGGGAACCGTTTGCAACAGCAGTGTGCAGCACTGTCCAGCCGGTAGTATTCTTGCCATTTACATCAGCGCCATTTTCTACAAGAAATTTTACCATTTCCAGCGCATTTCCAGTGGTAGGATTGTGCGGCACTCCCCCCTGTTATCTTTCTTACCATTTACATCAGCGCCCTTTTCAACAATATATTTCACTATTTCTTGAGTACTTTTTGTACAAGCACAATGGAGCACTGTCGAACCATTAGAATTTTTGCCATTTACATCAGCCCCTCTTCTGACAAGGTATTCCACTATTTCTAGCGTACCTTTACTACAAGCACTGTGCAGCACTGTCCACCCGTCAGTATCCTTTTCATTTACACCAGCGCCTTTTTCAACAAGATATTTTACGATTTCAAACGTACCTTTAGTGACCGCAATGTGCAGCACTGTGCACCCGTCAGAATCCTTTCCATTTACATCGGCGCCTTCTTCAATAAGATATTTTACTATTTTCAGAGAACCTTCAGTAACAGCAGAGTGCAGCACTGTCCAACCATTAGCCATCTTGCCATTCACATCAGCTCCCTTTTCAACAAGATATTTAAGCATCTCTAGCGTACCTTTAGTAGTAATAGCGCTGTGTAGCACTGTCCACCCGCAAGCATTCTTGCTATTTACATCTGCGCCATTTTCAACAAGATATTTTGCCATTTCCAGTGTACTTTCCAAAACAGCATCGTGAAGCACTGTAGTCTCATCAATACTCTTCCCATTGACATCAGCGCCGTTTTCAACGAGATGTTTTGCAATTTCAGGCGAACCTTCAGTGACGGCGTAGTAGAGCACTGTCCACCCGTTATTTTCCTTACCATTTACATCTGCGCCGTTTTTAATAAGATACTTTATCATTTCTAACGACCCATTAGTAACTGCACTGTGAAGCACAGTCCACCCGTAAGTATCCTTCCCGTTTACATCAGCGCCGTTTTCAACAAGATGTTTCACAATTTCTAGCCTATCTTTATTAACAGCTGAGTGCAGCACTGTCCACCCGTCTGTAAACTTGGTATTCACATCAGCACCGTTTTCTACAAGATATCTAACCATCTCAAGGGTACTTTCTGTGACAGCATCGTGCAGAACTGTCCTCTCATCAACATTTTTTCCATTTACATCAGCGCCTGTTTCAACAAGATATTTTACGACGTCTAGCGCGTCTTCAGTAACAGCGTCGCGCAGCACAGTCCACCCGTCAGTATTCGGGCTATTTGGTTCATCAAAACCTGAATTTATGTCACTCTCCTTGACCTGGGGTGTAATAACATCATCACTTGCAAAAGCTGCCATTTTTGAGTAAAACGTCTACGCTGTTAAACAATTGTGATTTCGTGCAAAGCCACACTCTTTACTGCGCACCCTTAATTAAAAAGCAAAATTAGATCTAGTTTGTAATAACTGATTATTGACCGAGAGTGAAGTCTGTACTTTGAAATATCAGACCGAGGCTCTTTAGTATGGACCGAGGGACGAAGGGGCGAGGTTCATGGAAAAATCCTCGGTCTGATATTTCACAGTACAGATCGAACAAGCGAGGTCGATTATTATATTATGCTAGAAATAAATGCATGCAGCAACCCGTCGCTATTTCAAACCAAGTACACAATTTCCTGAGTTAACCTGACCTAATCTTATATTATGAAATGACACAAAACTCAAATCAGTCTTATTATATTTTATCGAGTATATTATAGCTAATGTTTCCATCATTCAATACAAAAATAATCATAAAGCGAGTGTAAACATTGCCCGTTCAATTTTGCCTCATTATACCATGCCAGCAATTAAGTAACGCTTTAAAATCGAAGTTTCAAACGATTAAAACAGTACAAAATCTTCACAAGACAAGAAAAAACTTCAAATGTAATCTTATTCTGTAATTGCAGTCGACGCCGGTGGCTAAAAGTTTTATACTTTATAAATATAGTCATAGGAACCCCAATAAATATTGTTGAAAGAAAAAGTAAATAGTCCAGTTACGTTGCGAGTTCAGTGACGTCAGTGATCGCGAAGCATATAAATATATAGTTATATATTTATATGCGCTGCTTCGCGATTACTGACGTCACTGAACTCGCAACGTAACTGGACTATTTACTTTTTCTTTCAACAATATTTATTGGGGTTCCTATGATTGCTGCCGCAGCGAGCGAGCCTGAAGCGAGCGAGCAAGGCAGCAGACCTAATCTTTACGTTAGTATTATTATTGTTATGGGAGCTGAAATCTCGATGGATTCGGCTACCACAATGCACTGCTTTCGGGCTTGCAGGCTATTCTTGACTAATAACCATAATGTAATGTGATATTGAATGTGATCATCTTTCACCTTTCGTCTTCCATGTGCTTGTAGTAACACGTTTTCTAATAACCATAATGTAATGTGATCATCTTTCACCTTTCGTCTTCCATGTGCTTGTAGTAACACGTTTTCGTTCGAACTGAAATACGATTATATGAGGTGAGTTTTGCGTTTATATGCTTACAATATTGTTTTACTTGTGTTAATTTGTGTGCTTTTGATATACGAAGTACCTGATTTGTGTGTTTCTAGATATTTTGAGAATTGTGTATTTTGTGTTGTCCTATAAAATAAAGCATGGCCTGGGCAAATGGCCAACGCCGGATATAAAAAAAAATCCCTCAATCCTAGCTAAAGATTGAGCATCTAGGCTTCTGTGTACGTTACCAATGTTTAATACTACGTTCTTATTCTTATCTTGTGTTAGGAAGTGCCCTTTTAGTGATAATTTTGGGCAAAAATATACTCTGATTTTATATTCCATTTTAGCATTACCATCTAGGCTTCTGTGTATGTGCCCAATGCGAAGTACCTGATTTGTGTGTTTCTAGATATTTTGTGAATTGTGTATATTTTGTGTTTCTCCGTCGATGGCGAACAATATAAAATTTTTAATCCATCTCAATCCTAGCTAAACTATGACCATCTAACCTTCGGTGTACAGTACGCCCCCAATGACCAATGTGAAGACGAAGTACCTGATTTGTGTGTTTCTAGATATTTTGTGAATAATCCTAGCTAAACTATGACCATCTAGGCTTCTGTGTACGTCCCCAATGCGAAGACGAAGTACCTGATTTGTGTGTTTCTAGATATTTTGTGAATTGTGTATTTTGTGTTGTGTTATAAATAAAGCATGGCCTGGGCAAATGGCGAACGATATAAAAAAAATTAAATTAGTCCCTCTCAATCCTAGCTAAAAGTTGAGCATCTAGGCTTCTGTGTACGACTGTACGTTACCAATGTTTAATACTACGTTCTTATTCTTGTGTTAGGAAGTGCCCTTTTAGGCTATGGGATATGGTGTGTCTTGTTCAAGGACGAGGAGGGAAAGTCTAGCACAACCCTTCTTTTGTTTGATGACAAGTTGCAACAACTTTTTGAGATCTTCAAGGAAGACAGTACCACCCCAGAGTTGGATTTCAACTCCATTGACGATGATATGTTAATAGAGGTTTTGCTAACAGTTAATGCAAATCTTTTTATAACACCAAGAGAAATGTTGTCTCAGTCTCAAGAAAATAACGCTGCCAAGTAAACATGAGTGACTATATAATGGCAGTCAGTAGACCAATTGACTGCAAACATTATAACATTTCGTCCTAATATAGTTCTGTTCTGTTTTGTTTTGATATTAATGAAACTGTTATAACGCCAAGAGATGTTTACATCTGAATTTCAACAAAAGAACGCAAAGAATAGTTGAAGTGACTATATGATGGCAGAGACGTATAGACTGCAAAACTGTAACATTTAGTTTTAATATAATTTTGCTCTGTTTTGATATTATTAAAGTGTTCATTTTGTTCATGATTTCTTATCAGTTGAAAATATAAAGCCTGGTTCACACCAGTGAGATCAGCACAAGCAGAAATAAAACTTTCCCTCTAAGGCTCGAAGACAAAGAGACATATGTCTCGTTCTGGCTTAGCCTTACCTTAATCCTTATGCTTAGAGGCTTTTATAAATATTGAAAATTTCTGAATAATGCTATACCAAGGCAGCATTTAGTACCCTGTGGGTAAACTAGTATAGTGTGTATTTTTGATACCAAAATTCAAATTACACTTTCATAAACAATTTTTGAAGTTAAAGCAAAGGTGTAATAGCCTTTCACAGGTTTAGGCGTTTGCATAAAAGGCTGAAAATTATACAAAGGTGAAAATTTAACAAATAAACGGCATACAAAGCTGAGAAGTATAAAAATACAGCTCATCCTTACGGCGAAACAAATACGAAATAAACAAAGTAAACCCGTACCCTTTGAAAAAATTTATAAGCTTGCAGATTATGAATTATTCCTTTTACACGGCTTTATCTTGCCCGTATCCATGTTCATCTTTGCTATCTATCTGTCATGCTTCATGTATCTTTTTTCTTCTCGCTGTATTTTCTTTGCACAAAGTTTATTTATGAAACGCTTTTACAAAAATGTTAAATTGCTGACGCTCTCATTGAAATACAAACTTTCTGTCTTAGCCAATCAGAACGTTCGTTGATTACCAGACGTTACTCGCGCATGCGCATAACATACAAAACCACTCAACGTCGACCGTCCATGACATAGAATCTGGACAACTTTGGGTTCGCCTATGTTCTACCGGGTTCCGGGTGTAATTCCTAATCTCCGAGCGGAATTAGTACCCTCGCAGGCGCTCCGCGCCCGCTCGGGGATCATTATTATATGGCTTTTAAGAATCCTCTATTCTGATTCGTTAACGAGCGGTCCGTAAAACCCATATCCGGACCGTAGTGTTATATGCCGTGATGGTCAGTAAATGACACGGATTCTTCTCGATTAAACGTGTAATTTTATAATATAAATACTCGCCATTTTGGCTTCGTTAACAGCCACCACCGAGCTGTAGGAGCCTGGTATTTAACCTAACGCTAACTATATCACATACACCAAATGGTACTAAATCCCATACATTACATCCCTCCTTTTCCAGAAAAAGTTTCTATCTCTTTTTGAGTTCATTTTAAAGTTTTGTTCTCTTTTTTTTTCAAAGTTTAAGATTGTCCTAAAAGTTCATCATTTCAAATGTACTTATTTATCATACAACATAACTAGAAATTACAATATCCTACTAACTAGAAGTAATTTCAATGTTCATAATCGTTTAAATAACTAGGTTTCTTTTTAATCCTTTCTGATCGTCTTAACGGAACGTTTTTCTTAGCGATACTCGCCTGTACTACTCCGATTGTCCCTCCCTCTTCTGGAATTCTTCTGTCTTCACCTGCTGTTCCTTGCTGCGTTGACACGAAATCTCGCACCTCTGTCTCAATGGTCGTTTGTTGAATATCGTTATTTCCTATACTGGTAGGTGACTCCACTTGTTCCGTATCAATTTCTGACTGACACTCTCCTTCAAAATCTTCTAGAAACTTTTTACAATGTGAGGTCGTGAATATTGTACTCCATCTTTCGATTGGGACTACCAAACTATTCCCATGTTTCCTCACCACTGTAAAAGGAACAGGATTGAATCGGGTTGAGAATTTATTCCTTCTCTCTTGCTGAACCAAGACTTTATCCCTGGAAAATATCGGAGTAACAAGCCCTTCGTTTGTCATCAGCATACTCTTTACTTTTATTCTTCTGCTCATGATCTCGATCTTCCAGATCAACGTACACATCCCGAAGTTCTGGCAAACGCGTTCGTATTTCCGGCCCAAACAACAACTCTGCAGGGCTCACTCCCGTAGTGGGATGGGGTAAACTACGATGAGAGGACAGATATACATTTATTTCTTTCCTCCAATCTTTCTTCTCTGCCTGTGCGATCTGGATTCTCTTCAACAGTGACCGATCTTGTCGTTCCACCTCGCCGTTTGCTTTGGGCCACTTCGCAGTAACTCTTCGGTGTCGAATTCTTTGATAATCCATATATGCTTTGAACTCAGAAGAGATAAATTGAGGTCCGTTATCTGATGTAATACTTTCTGGAAGACCACATCTACAAAAGATTTCTTCAAGACTCTCGATTATCTTATCAGTAACAGTTGATCTCATGATAACAACCTCGTAATAACGACTGTAATAATCGATAATAACCAATATTGATTCTCCTGTCGGCAAAGGTCCTAACAGGTCAACAGCTAAAACTCTCCATGGGCAACTAGGAAGAGTAGTTGTTCTAATGGGTTCCACAAAATCAGGTCGACTAACCAATTGTCACCCATGGCACGCCTTACAATACTTCTCTGCATCCTTTTCCATTCCTGGCCACCAAACTTTACTTCGAAGCTTTTGTTTGGTTCCCACAATACAGAGATGCCCCTCGTGAGCCAAACTCAGCACCTTAGGTCTCAATTTCCTCGGGATAACCACTCTAGTTCCCCTCAGTACCAGTTGACCAATTACACATAACTCATCACAACACGGAATGTATTGTTTGTAGGCCATTTTGTCCCATGAACTATCATTTATAGACTTTCTGACCGTCGCAAGTTCTTCGATATCCGCAGAGGCCTCTTCAACTTCTTGAGTTGTCATCACGCTAGCGTCGCCATCACTGTTACGAACCGCACATAACTTTCAACTTCTTCTTCATACTCGCTGAAGGTTTGACGGCCATTTATCAATCTTGATAGCGGATCAGCAATATTCTTTGATCCCGGGGCATATTTTACTTTAAATTGCTATGGTTGCATTCGCAGCACCCACCGCTCTATACGTGCACAAGGCTTCGATTTTGGCCGATAGATGACCTCTAACGGCTTGTGATCTGTGATCAATTCAAATCGAATCCCATATACATACTGGTGGAACTTCTCACAGGCCCATACCAGAGCCAAAGCCTCTTTCTCGGTCTGCGAATATCTCTTTTCGGTTTCAGTAAGGCTGCGACTTGCGTAGCTTACGACTCGTGGACCATCTTTCTGGGTCTGTGTCAACACCGCCCCTAATCCAACTGGACTTGCATCAGCAACTACTTGAGTTGGTGCATCTTTGTCAAAATAACCAAGTGTTGTGGAACTTGATAACAGATTCTTTAACTCTTGAAATGATTTATTTTGCTTCGGCCCAAAACTAAATGGTACTCCCTTCTTTGTCAGACATCTTAAGGGTTCTGATACTTCCCCCACTTAAAATCAAGCTTACTAAAGACACTGCTTCCATTCATGCCTTGTGTAATCTCATCAACTGTGGGAATGGGATGCCTTTCACGCATAACAGCCTCGTTTGCTCTGCGCATATATCAACGCAAAGTCTTATCTCCCCGTTTGGTTTCGGAACTACAGTATTACCCATGATGTTGGACCTTCCACTGGTTCAATAATATCTAGATTTATTAGTTCATTAATCTTTTCTTCAACTTTGGGTCGCAAACTGAACGGAATCCTTCGAACTGGCTGGGCTACTGGCTTTACTGCTGAATTAATATGAAGTTGTACTGTCCGACCTTTCAACTTACTAACGGCTTTAAAAACTTCTGGATATTTCGTCTGAATCATTTCTTCGACATTCTGTGGTTTTGACCTCACTGAAGCAATATCCATGCCCATCTTTAGAACTCCAAGTTTCATGGCTGTATCTTTACAAAGGAGTGACTCTCCTTTCCCAGAGATGACACAAATCTCTGCATCAGAGGTACGATGACCAACAGAAACTTTGCAATTAAATGTCCCAATTATCTCCAATGGTTCCTGTGAAGCATAGGTATAAAGTTTCTTTTCTGAACGAGTTGACGTACACACGACTCGGTTCTTTTTCAGCCATTCCCAAGTTTGCCTATCAACGATGTTAACACTGGCACCAGAGTCAATAATCATATACAATGGACATCCTCCAACTCTAACTTCAGCCTGGTATTTAACCTAAAGCTAACTATATCACATACACCAAATGGTACTAAATCCCATACATTACACGTAGTCCGTATATTTTGTATCTGGACCAGTATCCCGGATGTCTCATCCACCTCATGCAAATAATAAACTGATTATTGACCATGCTTGTTTGATTTGATATTTCACACGGACTTCACGCTCGGTCAATGATCAGTTTAAAATATTTCTAAAATGAGAATATTGAGCAAAATGAGTTCTTTTTCAGACTGTGTAAATTTTCCTTGCACAAGTTCTGACAGGGATCAGCAAAAAGTTTGGCATGTCCTGAATGCTTTATTTAAAATTTTTACGCCTGGCTCGAGATTGCTTTTTGCGATCTAAAAGGGTTTCATTGTACTACAGGCGTAGAACTCCTCTACGTTTTTTTTGCATTTGAAAGTTTACGGCGCATTCTATATTACATACACATATAATATATTTAACGATTAATGCACTCTGTGAGGCGAAGCCTCGTGCAGTATTGAATTTCGAGTTCCTTGTTTGTGAACGAGTGCATGTAAAACCCGATAATGCACAAACAAAGAGTGCTTTAATGCTCTTAATATTCATTTTGAGTAAACTCGTAAAGACTTTGTATCATTATTAAAGTTAACTAAACAACACATGCTTATCTTTAAATACTAAAACATCCCAAGCGGTTTCCCGTTTAGTATTTTTCGGTGTGGATTCAGCTATAATTACATTATTTTCCTCTTCGTTCTCTTCGCTAAGTTCGGCAAATTTTTTGTTTGTTGCCGCCATTTTGGTAGTGCAATAAATCCTATAACGGCACTGCCGTGGCGTTGTTGTTATATAGCATTTACTCACATGGTACAAATCGACCAATCAGAACGTAAGTTTACAAAAAACGAATATTAATAAACTTTACAAACTATAATGACTTCTTGAGTTATATCTGTAATGCAATTATTTTTCCTCTGTTGCTCTCCCCCCGTTTTTTTATGTGGTTTATTTGTATGTAGTATGCATATGCTGCATAATGCATATCTAATAATATCTTTTTAGTTTATCTTTCTGCTTATATTGGAAATTTTAGAAACGTTTTCGATTAGAAAAGATCGGGGAATCCCCCGACAAAGGCTATATACTTTTTGCTTATAAGTAAAAATTATGTTGTTCGTAACGTTTAAAGGATGTGAAAGAGTGTACGTTTACTCCAACTGAAAATGCTCTTTTTTCATGTACTACCGACCGGGATTTATACTACAATGATGATAGCGTTGTACGCAAGAGCTATAATTATTATAGTTATCTATAATATAATAATAATAAACAATTATTGAATGAGGTTGAGCAGGATATGAGGAATTATTAAGGCCGAGGTTTGTGTTATCTGCCGAAGCCGAAGGCTGAGGCGGATAACACAAACCGAGGCCTTGATAATTCCTCATATCCTGCGAGAACCGAATTCAATAATTGTTTTATTATTTATTTGCAAAAATTTTGGGCTTAGACTAAACGCTTGCGTTGTAGACAAGGAGACGCAAGCTGCTGAAAATTGAACAACAATAGCAGTGTTCCGAATTATGAATAAACCAATCAGACGAGAAAAGAATAATTCTTAATACTGTTCAGTGTCAGATTTCAAGGTCGCAACTGAACATAAACACATCAAATCAAACAAATTTATTTCAATTCACATAAATAAGCGTTTGAAATTGCGCTTCGAAATTTTCACACAAATAAATTATTTGAGATTCACAGGTCATGAACCTCGTTATTTTACACTTCAAATCATGTAGAATATTTATATGAAAATACAAATGTTTGGAAAACTAGAGTTCTGAAATTGTCCTAACACAAGTTCAAATGAAACATTCCAGTTTATAAACATTTTAGTTGAACTGAACTTGACAGTTGTAAAAATTGAACTGTTTTGATGTTTGTGTAGTCGTTTGGATGCAGAAATCCCGCAAAATTGATTCCTCTTGTGAGTTTGTTAAAAGAAGCTCAGTTTCATCTTCATTCACAGAAGTCAGGGCAGACATGTTAGTGTTTTTATCATTACGAGTCGGAGTCTCAGCTACGTAATGTTCGCTGGAATCAATTACAGAAGACAAGCAACCGGCCATTTTGCTCTTTGTTAAATCGTCAGTTTTAGTGTAGCTCTTTAAACTGCTTTCACTCCTGTGACCGCTTACTGACATAATGTGTCTGGCTTCATAGCCATTTCTGTCGAGGATAGTAATTGTTGTTGCTCGAATCGAATGGTTGGTATATTCAACAGAAAGCTTTGCTTGTTTTGACAACGCTTTCATCTTCTTGCCAAGTGTGTTTTGCCCGACGACCATATTGTCATACCAAATTACCCGCTCAACAGGACAATTATACTTCGGCCTTTGGAAAAGAAACTCGTTGACGGGGTTAAGATGATTTAAATATTTCTCGAACGAATGCACAGGGCAGTAAGGACTGCCATTGGCAACCATCATTCCCCCTTCTTCAGCTTGAGCGTCGTTTACGCGGTGGTTTTTCGTGAGTTCGTCTGTTTTTTTTACAACACATCGCTGTCCTTGTGGGTTCGTTATAATAACGAAATCGTCTTTCTTCAGGTCGCGAAGATTCTGTCTTCCTCGACGACAGAAGAAGAACATAATCTCAAAGAATACTTTGTTTTGGAGAGTGGCTGGACTGTCTGTATTGAAAACGCCGCTTTCATAGAGTTTCTTGATATCTTCGTCGGCTATTGGTGGTTTGTGTTCTGTTTTGGCAAGTCCTCGTTTCTTTAAAGCTACGCATTGGGCCTCGTACACTTTGTTTGCTTCGTCAAATTCTTTGTCTTTGATGATGTCGTTGTTGAAAAGAGACTTAAAGTATCTATTCAGTCCAAACCTTATTGAACACAGCGAATTTTTTGTGTATTCCGACCCATCTTTTTTTCTCACTTCAGCGTTGAAGCACTTGAGAACTGAAGCAAGTTCTTCGCTATTTTGTGGATGGCGAAGCCTCTTTTCTTGTAAATAGTCTTCAAAGATCATTTTGCTGCCTTTGGTAGCTCTTTTTGTGTTTTTTGAGTCTTTTTCTTCCAGCAATTATTTAATTTCATCTTCCCCAAGGTCAGCGAACCTTTCCTTTGATGAAGCCATTCGTATTTTCCCGCTTTTAGGTTTTGGCACAAGCCGCATAAATTAGCGTGACGTCATACCGTGCAATAATTTTTTTCATATCTGACGAAGTGACGTCAAACGTGCAATAATTTTTTTCATATCCGACGAAGTGACGTCACTGTCCAAATTTGGGCAGCTGCCGAGCGGATATGACGATTTCGCCAACAGCTGCTGGCCAATCAAAACTCTTGACTCATTTTCAATAAATAATAATCATTATTATAATTATCTATATTATCCATAATTATTATAATTATATAATATCTTCTTGCACAAAATCAAACTGGCTTGATTCTGTGCGACGTGTCGCCGTGACAAATTTTCATCGGAGCAGGAACGTTTTGGCTTCAATTTCCCTGTTCAGTCGATGAAATTCGTCGCGTTAAATAGTGCTGTTAAATAGTGCTGTTTTTAATTATCAATAATATTAAAAGGTGTAACGCGTTTTTCACAAAAGTATCAATTACTGGTCATTTGACAGTTGTAATTAATTGTTAAAAATCATTGCCTAGCTTTTGAAATGCCTCAGTCTTAACCGAAATCGATGAGCTGGTCGCCATCTCGGGTTTCTCTCATGTGTGATTTTGATGACGCCACAAGCGTGATTAAGGTGGTGCACTACAAAAAATTTTTTCTTTAATTTTGAGAAATATAAAAATCTGTTCATGCAATATTGCAAGTCAAGTTGCTGCGAATGAAAAAATACTTCTATATGAATCTTAAATCACCATAGTTACCAAGACCAGACATGCCCAATGGTGGGAAATGGACGAATTTTGTAAACACGATAACTAACTAGGTTTTAAAGCTAGAACAACGGAATTGGTTTTATTTCGTTGTAAGCTGGAGCTAAGTCTCGGAGCTGAACTTCGAATAAATAAAACTTGTCCAGTATTAAACGTTTTGCCGGCTGGAAACATAAAACTTCTACGATCTATCTAAAGTAAACAGTCGCTATTTTATTTAGACTGAACGGAATGCAACACTTTTAGGTTCATTGTCTCTAAAGTCAACCATAAAAATTTATCAAGTTAGTTTGATAAGAAAAGCGACGAAAATGTTTTGCATATATTCATAAATTATAGAGAACAATACAAAACTGTGTAGAACAATGACGTGACCATAGAATAAGTCAATCAAGCCGTTTTGCTTGCTTCGGGGAAAACCCTAACTTAATAAAACTTTTTGATTAATTCTCGCGTTCTTTGTATATTTTTTGGAGAAAAAATATTCAGGATCGCTCAGGGATACATTAAAGTTTGCATCCCTTGGAATTTTTAGAACAAAATAAACGACCACCTTTAAAATATAAAAGTACTCTTAGATAGCTATATATGTGGTTTAAGGTGTTCTTTCAAATGAAGTAAACTAAATCTTCATTGCCAATACCCTTTAAAAACAAAGAAATTTAATTCGGTTTAATTTAAATAATGAGTCTCATTTCCGCTTTTAAAGATATAGCTCCTCTTACAGGATTTAATTTTTTTGACATGTGTCATTATTCGAATATCAACGGCAAACTACAACTGAGGACGTATTTCTTCATTGAGTTGGCAGCTATCTTTAAAATAGGGAACCAGGGAACTGGGGAACCGACTAGGAACAGGGCAACAGGGAACAAGAGAACGAAGGAACCAGCGACGAGAAGCGGGGGAATTCCCCGGTGCTTCTGTTTCCAGTTCTTCCGCTCCCAAGTTCCCCCATTCCCCTGTTCCACAGTCCTTGCCTCCCACGTTCCTCCTTTCCCCTGTTCCCCGGTTCTCCCGTTCCTCGGTTCCTTGGTTCCCCTGTCCCCAGTTCCCCGGTCACCCTATTTTAAAGATAGCGAAATTTGCTGAAGATACTCGGATACTTCCAAGTTTGATAGGCATGTATTAGTATATCATTGAATATTCGTCATAAAGTTGCCAAACTTAGGATTTTTAGGTATTAGTAAGTAGTACGCTTGACGATTATTGGGCTACTATGCTTCTACCTTGGGTTGTATTCCAGACATCGTATTGGCCTCTAATGTTGGTAATTCTAAAGTCACTGCATGATAAAAATTCGCGTAGTGTGGCAGTCATTCAGGCCTGTGTTAATCAAAATAATTAAACATACGAAAATGCACAATACCTCGCAAAAATCTGTTACTCGATCAGCGAATGATTTCTAGTCGCTTCATGGTTCTGAATGGAGCGAATTACTATGATGAGGAAAAGACATTTGTTAATTTCCTTCCTTTGGTAGTTTAAATATGAACTACAACATCGACGATACACCATTCGAAAATAAGCTCACAAATATTTGAAATAAAGATCTTTGTAATCTTCGTTTCGTCGATACCTAAGGAGGTCGAGTATCGTCATTGTTATGAACCAATCATCTTCTAGAATTGCAGTAGTGCCCACTCAAAACAACTTACCAAAAACAGAAATACACCTCAGGAACGATGAAGTTTCCCACCATTATTTAGCTACTTTGACCAGAATACTTAAATATTATAATCAACTAATTGCAATTAAACATAACGCCGCGGCGCTTATTGGAAATATTGATTTAAAGACAGCTTATTTGACAGCGGCGCTTATTCGGCAGCGGCGCTTATTTCAAAGTGAGCAAATAGATTATTTTTCTGAAGGCCGATGAATCGAATAAACTTTTGGTAGAGGTTACAGAAAAAAAAAAGGGTGAAGTTGGGCTGGTGATTCACGCTAAGTTCACAGCATATACGGCGAATCGACGACATGCCCAAGTGTTAGACACGGAGTTAATTAGGAAGAAGGAAAATTTTACACTATATATCAGAACTGTCATAATTATGAGCCCGGTTGTAAAAGATATTCGACAATAAAACTTTAAAGTTTCAATACTGGCCGTCGTTCTCAATAGTTTAAATGTTAGGATTAACGCATTTAAATAAAGAATCGTTTATTTCTACATTTCTTAGCGTTTATTTATATCTTTCTAAATAGGCGCCGCGGCGCTTATTCAACAGCGGCGCTTGTTAAATTTTTTTATTGAGGTGTGGCGCTTATTCGACAGCGGCGCCTAATCGATCATATACGGTAATGGTAACGTTTAATCCCCCTGAACAGGAAAAGAAAATAGCTCAACCGAGAAGAAAATTCTGATGTTCGCCCGATTTGACGATAACTACAAATCTGGATAACTATTCTTCTTCAAAGAAGAATGATAAATCGTGCTTAGATTGAAATATTTCGCTCTAAGACTCTTTATAATCGACAAGGATATCTGTTTTATTGTTGACTTGCCCGTAGGGCTCATTTTGCTCTTGCAATTTTTGCTGCAATGTGAGATGTAGTCCTGTCGTGACTGCTCCGGGGCAATATTAATTTGCACCGTTCGGTGTGACCTAATCGTTTTGTAACTTACGGAGATACCTGTAGAGAGGAGTGGGGGGGGGGCGCATATTCAGGAGGCGCCACCATGCTGGGTTAGCGCTAAACGGGATAATTTGTGAAATTTTAAACCTTTTGATCGTCTCAAAAAGCTTTTGAGTATCACACCTACTTCTTTCCGTAAGCCGTCACATGATAGTCTAAAGGTGGGGTGCTATATTACTTGATGGTCGGCGAATGCGTACGATTTTTATGCACAAGTTGCAAAGGATCGCAAAACGAACGAGTGAGCGTAGCGCCACGTAGCACAACGACACGTTTTTAATATACAAAAAAACAGCGAGCAACAAAAATCTAAATTTTATGTATCAAAACATATTTATTACCCTTCAGTTTCTTTGTAATTTTGTTAAATAGAATTTAGATATTCTTTCTGAAAGATTTTATAATTTGCTTAATGTGAAAATGTCTTGAATTTGAGAATCATGTTTTTTGCAGTCCGTGGAAGTTATTTGTCCAAATGCATTAAAGATGAGCGGACTTGGATCTCTTACTGATTGCAATACTAGGTCATTCTGCCTCGAGTAATGCTTAACTTTAGCGAACACCTCTTCGATTGGATTAAGGTCAGGACTATATGGTGGTAGAAAACGAACCAAGGCCCCAGAGTTGTACACCTGATCGAAAACATCTTGAACGTGATGCGCTGGCTGGTTATCTGTTTAAATGTATTTATTATTAAATAATAAAGGAAGTTAATGTTATACGGGTCTTCGTATCGTAGTGTCGCGGGTCCTAGGACGCTTGTCCGGTTGGCTACTTGCCCCCTCCGGTGAGTACAAATATGAGCCCAGTTTGCCTGATCGAGTTGTTAGTTGCTTGCGTGACCCATCCCGCCCCTTTCCCTAACGACTTCACGCGATGTTGTGAACTCTACGGGAGAAGCGTCTTATTAATCTCGCTGGGGTTTGTTTTTTTTTTGTTAGTTTGTTTTGCAGGATTAAGCACAGTTCTTTTCACACCCGTTTTGGTCGTGGAATGGGTGTTTGGGGTAAAGGTAAATTCATTAATGATCGCCACATTTACAGGTATTTTTTTTTTGTTTTGTGTGTGTGTGTACTTTGATGTTCGTATCGTTTATTCCACGGTTTCACTTCAGTGACTCACGTGTGACAGTTGATCACGGGATGGAGGAGGTACCGTTAAAATAGCATGGTTCGTTGAGTTATTATCTGCGCCGAAAACAGCAAACTCAAAAGAAACACCGTTTCACCCCTAGCCCGACCGTTTCGCTCGGATACCGTCTCCATCCCTACCGATCGGCAGCGGGCAAAAATATAGTGTAAGAGCTGGTGTGCTATCGTACTGATGTGAGCCTTAGGATCCGTTAGAACGTTAAATATACCATTATCATAAACATTTACGTGCAAATTAGAATACGCTTGGAAATAATATGTAAAATTTGATATATTACACAAATTTGCTTATCCATGACGATAACGGACTGCAGGTTTTCCCCGTCAAATGGATTCATTACGGGTAGGAGCTGCTCGTGTAGAAACTGTGAAAACGAGCGTGCATTAAATTTTTCTTCGGGATTTTTCATGAGGCGGATGCCAATAATTCCTTCACTTGAGATTGCCGCAATTGCAGAATAATGCGGTGCTCGTCGTGAATAGCTGTAATCGCTAACAACAGGTCTCGTTCCTCGAGCACTCTATCCATATTGCCGAGCTATTCGCTTGTCCTGTACAGTAAAGACGAATGAAAGAACATTGAATAAGAGATACCCTGTGCTGTGACTTTTAAATAAAAGGAAATAAAATGCTGTCTTATACATAAAATGCCTGTTTCTTTTCCCGCTATGCTAATATTTTAGTGTTCACTGACTGTGAAAACAGTAAATTTCTAAAGGCATGAATAATTATAATAACTCGAAATTTACGTAGCGGTACAAAATCGTCAGGCTGGCTACGCCACTGGAGCAGTGTATCTTCAATCTGCAGCCACTTTCATAATTTTCTGTTTATGCATGTTATGAAACTTCAAGAGGTCTAAATTCAATAGGCTAATCAGGAGTAATTGAGTCTATGGAGGGATGAATATTATTCATTTAATAGATAACTTTCACCGTAGCACGAGAACGAACGAATAGCTTCATTAATATCATTAATATCATTAACGCGACGAAAGAATTGTGAAATCCTCATTCCCCAGAGGTTGGCTTTTGTTATGTGATCAAATGAAAATAAGCACAGCTGTTAAAGCATGGACATCAGTACACATAGCCAAAAATTGCATGACAAATCAGCCTGGCATTCAATTATAAATAGTGCATGTTAATGTGTTATACAGCGATAAATACTTCTATAGGGCCAGTTGTAAATAAGCTTATGTATAGTTAGTAGGGTTAACCATAGATACGTGGTAACGTCAAAAATAGCGTGTACGTGGTTTGGCAACAAGAAGAACTATGAAGATAGTAATTTAATATGCCAAAGGCATTCAAAGTTAAATAATGCATATTACTCAGATTTATTCGGTACACATGCAATGGCCCATTCTATTGTCTCCTGTTGTCGGTATTCTCGTTCGTATTTGTCTTATCTCGTTCATATGTGCATAAAGAGCATAAAATTCTATGCACAAGTAATTAAAATTCCTGCATATTCGTTCGTTCTCGTTCTACGGTGAAAGTTATCTAATAAGACAAGGGGTCCATGGGTGCAATTAATATATTGAAAACTTTTATAGCCCATTGAGGTACAATTAAGCTGATACCTTAATGAAAAGTATATTATGATACTTATGCAAGTATGACTCATGGTTGAAACTATATTCTTGCACTTAGTCAGCTGCCAAGCATCTTACCCCTCAGCTTTGGCCTCTGTTTCTTTGGATTATATACCTAGATATATTGCCCTGAAGACATTCAAGAAAACATTATTAATTTCATACTTTCAGTAATTCTGCAGTTCATGCAGGGTTCAAAAAAGTCTAATTGAATATCCAGTTGTCCCCAAAATGTCCGACAATAGTGCCAAAAAGTTCAAGCATTTGTTATAGGAATGTATAAATTATGAAAATATAAAAAAAACACCTGTCAGTTCGTGTCAGAATTAAAATCTTCAATTTTGTCCACAATTTTTTGACGTTTTAATATATATTTGTTCTTGCGTTGGCAATAACAGCGTCTACGACTTGTATTCATCTTAAAAAAACGCTTTATATTTCAAAAAAATGCAATTAATGTTGTTTTCATGACTTTATATTTCAAAAAAACAAAAAAAGTTTTCACGGCAATTTTTTTTATAAAGGCCAGGGGGAGAACCTGTTGTTTACTAAATCCAGGGGGGAGAACACCCATGTAGCGGGCTCATAATTGAGCCCGGTCAGTGGTAAATACCATGGCCAAAAGGAACCATGTGGCGTCAGCAGAGCTTCTGCGGTTGCGCAGAAGGGCGAAGTCCGCCATGTTTTTGCGGACAAAAAGATGGCGGCGAATTTACCGAAAAATAACGGGCCGGTCCTCCAGGAATTTAACATAGCTCAGTGGGATGGACGAGAGGTAGGTGACTGTGAGAGGTCTGGGTCTAGTTGCGTGTTTATTGTGTGTTCGTGGTAAGCGCGAGAACATCTCAATGAATGGAATTTTGTAATTTTGATATACAGGGTGTCCCAAAAAAAACGCAACACTTAAATATGCAAGAATATTATTATTGTTCGGGTTTGCACCATAGTTCAGCTAAAATGACTTTTAGCATTGTAAATGAAGGATTAAGAGCCATTTTCAATTCCCAGAGGTGCTTATCTATTGCGCTTTAGAGCTGTATTGATGTTCTGCATATTTAAGTGGTTGCTTTTTTTGCGACACCCTGTATTTTCAAAGTCAAACTTCACAAATCACAAAGGCAAAGATTCATTAGGTTCAACTGCAAAAATGAAACCAAACGATGTTGAAATATTAGAAGATCTATATGCTATATAATCGAACATTTACACAAGTATTTATAGGGTAAAAATTAAAAGTTATTAATGTTTTAACACACAATTAAAGGCATGTACCGTACGATATGGGGTTTCAAATGCTTTTCTACATCTACATAAGTTAAGTCGGTGAAAAACCGTGAAGGGTATCACACCAACTATACTAATTAATAATTACAATAGTCCAAAAATGGTAAAGTAGATATAACTACTTTGCCTTCACATAAAAACCTTCAAGTTCCAATTTAAAAGACTCATATGAGTTCATATTGACTAATTTGCAAGGTAAAAGGTTCCAATCTTTCATCGTTCGAGGAAAAAATGAGTATTTAAAAACGTCTTTATTTTTTCTATGTAAAACATATTTAAAATTATGGCTGCCGTGTGTCCGTTGTTCGCTATTTCCAAGTGAATTAGATCGTTTTGTATTTGGTCCCCGTTTGCATCATTGGAAATAACAACATACAACAATGCGTCGTCGGCGAACAAGCGAACTGTCGAGTTGATGCTATCTGGGTGGTCGTTGATGTATAGAAGAAAAAGTAAGGGCGCAAGTACTGTTCCTTGGGGCACCCCAGATGACACGGCAGCTGGCGTAGACGACATACCCTCGCAGATTACAGTTTGTTGTCTTCCGAGTAAAAACGACGTAAACCAATTTAACGGTTGACCCCGGATTCCATAGTACTCCAGTTTCTTTAGAAGTCGGTTGTGCGGCACTTTGTCAAAAGCTTTAGTAAAATCAAGCACGATAGCATGTATAGATTGATTCCGTTGAATTGCGCTAGCAATGTCGTGGATTGTTAGGATTAATTGTGTTTCGGTTGATCGTTTAGCTCTACAGCCGTGTTGCGTGTCGTTTAATACGCCGTAACTTTCAAGATGTTTCATTATGTGGCTATGGATAATATGCTCAAGGATTTTGCTCGATATACATGTTAATGATATCGGTCGGTAGTTAGTCGGATCTGACTTTTTCCCCTTTTTCCAAATTGCACAGACATTTGCCTTCTTCCATTTGTTTGGTACAATACCCAACTCAATTGAGCTTTGAAATATATTCGTTAAGACCGGGGCAATTTCTGTGCAATATTCTTTCAGAAACCAAGCAGGTATTTCATCTGGGCCACCTGCCTTGTTTGGTTTAAGTGAGTCTAGTTGTTTCAGGACACCTTGGACAGTTATTATCAGCGGGTTTATTCCTGGGGTAGGGTTTTCTCCAACATCTGGGACTTAATTTAAATTTTCATCAGTATACACGCTGGAAAAAATAGTTATTCAGTACCTCAGATTTATTTTGAGCTTCATGAATAATTTCGTTGTTTACCTCAAGGTCTGCTACCCCTAGGTAATCTTGATTTAATTGTTTTATGAATGACCAAAATCTGATTTCAGTTGATTGTGCATGGATTTCCTCATATTTCAAAACTTTGACCAGTCGGAGTCTTTACCAGATTTTTTTGCTTTGTTATATGCTCTTTGTTTTGCCCTGGACAATCGCCTAAGTGGGCGATTAAACCAGGGGAGATTATAACGTGAGCTAGTTGACTTATTTGGTATAAAAGTATTCATTGTGTGTTTTACTGTTGATTCAAATTTATCCCATTTAACGTCGATGGGCTCATCTATTAAAAAATGTGCGTAATACTCTGAGAATTTATTCAATTCGTGTTTGATTTTATCATGATCAGCTTTCTTCCTGATGTAAATTTTTCTTTTAACTGGACGTTTCCTTTGGCATTGTACTTTCAAATTGAAAGAAACTATATCGTGATCACTTATACCGGGTACGACTTTCACCTTACATATAGAATTTGTCCCCGAGCGGGCGCGGAGCGCCTGCGAGGGTACTAATTCCGCTCGGAGATTAGGACTTACACCCGGAACCCGGTAGAACATAGCCGAATCCAAAGTTGTCCAAATTCTTTGTCATGGACGGTCGACGTTGGGTGGTTTTGTAAGTTATGCGCATGCGCGAGTAACGTCTGGTAATCAACGAACGTTCTGATTGGCTAAGACAGAAAGTTTGTATTTCAATGAGAACGTTAGCAATTTAAATTAACTGTCATTTCGTAAACATTTTTGTAATTTGTAAAAGCGTTTCATAAACTTTGTGCAAAGAAAGTAAAACGAGAAGAAACAAGATATATGAAGCATGACAGTTAGCAAAGATGAACGTGGATACGGTCAAGACAAAGCTGTGTAAGTGGAATAATTCATAATCTGCAAACTTATAAATGCTTTCAAAGACAAAGGGTACGTGTTTACTTTGTTTATTTCGGCATGTTGTAAAACATGGACTGGACTGGACTTGTAAACTATGGACTGGACTGGACTTGTAAAACATGGACTTGTAAAACATGGACTTGTAAAACATGGACTTGTAAAACATGGACTTGTAAAACATGGACTTGTAAAACATGGACTTGTAAAACATGGACTTGTAAAACATGCACTTGTAAAACATGCACTTGTAAAACATGCACTTGTAAAACATGCACTTCGGTAAAACATGAACAACAATCTTCGAATTCGTTGGTTTCAGCTCATTAAACACACAAAAACACATTACAAAATATCTTGCCACTCTCTGCCCCAACCTTTATTTGCCGTCGAAATTGGACGGCGATAACGAAATAGAAAACGTCTACTATTTACAGGCATACATTTGTATCATATATAGTTAGATTGCGGTAATTAGCCTTTCTCACGCTGCTACGTTTGGGGTACTGTGATTTTTTGTAGACGATTATAATGTGAAAAGCAATATTTCAGAACAAACTATACCTATTCAAGAAGTAAATTAACCATCATACACCCATAAAATTATAAAATGTTGCCATGCCATTAAATGGTGTTACGACACTACAGTCGCAGGATTAGCCAAAAGGCACCCGTAATATAGCGGTGTGACAAAGGCTTTTTAATTAAGCCCAATTTGCAAAACATGAGCTGCAATGGGAACAGTTTACTAACAAAACGAAACTTCTAACAAAATATTTCACTGTCATGATAGTTCTGAACAAATATTACTGGTATCCATCAATAAATATTCACTGAATTGTATCTGTAAAAGGAGATCTGCAACACTGTCAATCAAGATGTATGACAAGGCCCGTTAATGGTCTGAATACTGAATGACTTCTTACGATAAATATCTAAATGACCCCGTAACATCGACAACGTTCCTATACGCTTCTGTATCACTAATAAAGTCACTTATTTCTTAAGAATTTATGCTGTACCTTCAGTTAAGTTGTTGAAAATTAAGTCCCAATTGAAAATATAAGATTATAATGTTCTTGATGAAGAAATGGGATCAGATCGTCAGGCAAGTGACAGGATGCAGGTGTAAATTCTGGTAGTGCATTTTTTGCACAATACTGGCTAACGTGAATATATACCGGTGAGATCGATGGGGACACTTGCGTTACCCCGTCCTTAATATATTTTCGGTAGGGGGTCTGGTAATAAGAACAAGATCGTGTGGTGGAGAAGGCATATAGGTTTTAGCGGATCCCCGCATCCATAGCAACGCGATACTCTGCTATCAAGAAATGGTAACCTTCCAAAAACGAATACACCAGGGTTAGGTTTTGGACGTACGGGATAACGAGGATGTGTTTCATTGGCTTGAGATTCAACAGCGTTTACGGGCGACGCCATTCCAGGTGGGAAGACAACGTTTGTCGATGGTACTGCAGGGTGGAAAGAGACATTTGCTGATGTCATTGCATGCCGTAAAGGAACACTTGTTGACGTTTCTCCAGGGCGAAAGGGGTCACTTAACGATGACGCAATTGTAGGCAGAAATGAGGCACTTGATAATGACGCCATTGTAGGTTGAAAGGAAATGTTTGACGGTAAATGCCGAAGGGGACCACATGCCGATGTTACTCCACGATGAAAGCCGCCCACGCTTGTTGATGTTACGCCAGTCTGAAAAAACGCAGTATTTGTGGCTCCAGGTTGTCAATGTGGCTGTGATTGAACTACGCGACTCGAAACAACGGGCATTCCTTCAGTTGGTGTTGTATTAGCGGCTCCTTTTCTCTTTCGCGTTCCAGATTTACGGCCTTTATTCTGCGGCATATTAATGTTGCTAATGGTAGTCAAGTTTGGAACGCGTTTCTGCTTCTTGAACCATGCTAGAAATTCTTTTAGGCGTTCTACATTTTCAGCTACGACCAATGTATGCGAGCACAAGCTATAAGTTGACCAATTTACACACGCTTTGTCACACATCACTTTGCCACTTTTTAAACATACCAATACTCTGTGCGGGTTCTCGGACGAGGTGCTGTGAACCATGAATCCAGGTTTATCTTGGGCGTCTGTCAGATATAAGAAGGGTTGTTTACCAAAGTGGAAGCTTTGTCAAACATTCCTTTGAGAATTGGGAATGGGACGTCGATGTTCCCCGAGTCTTCAGGAGTTATTGACATTGCTTTCGTCTCGTTTGGCCGTTTGGTATGGACATCTGGTGTTTCCGTAACATGGATGGAAAAAAATTTCTTCCGCAGGGAAGTCTTCTGGCCATCTGTCATTGAGTAGAAGTTACGTTCCTGAACTCCTGAAATGAGAACTCTTCGGTTAGCCTGTACTGTCTTCTTCCAAGAACCGCGAGAAACTGTTCGTTCTGTTGCCGTTTGATTTCATTTCTAATTTTCTCGACATAAGGAAGCAGCGAAGCTTCTTTCTTGGAATAGCTGGAATTCTCTTCCGCTTTGATGAGCCTATTCACACGTTCATTGGCGTTCTGAGTGTAAACTTTGGGAGGGTAGCCAAGACCGCACACAGACCGAATATCAGCTCCAGCTGCTTCTCGAATGACGCCAGCTTTCTCCTTGAGAAAGTATTCCACGAACTTTGCACCATGATTATGTTGGGTATTCCACCTTTTTACGACTACCTCGAGAGCTGTATCAAATTCTTCAGACGATGTACAGTCTACCAAACCTCCCTGAATCCCACCGTGCACTTTCTTGCGAAAAATGTCGAACACTATCTCAGAAGCAGCTTCGCCTGTGATTCCAATCTCACGCAGCTTTCGTTTGACATTGTCCTTCATATGAATGTCGCATTGCAGATGCTTTGCAGTTGGATAAGCATCTGAGAAGGCTTTGGCCATGTTTTCCTCCCCGTCAGTTCCGTAAACTAAAATCCCACTTGTTCCAGCGCAGTATTTAGACATTAGAAGGGGAAGTGTCTTGTACGACGTGTAAAGCTTTTGCTTGTGGAGAATCCCCGGACCAATAAAAACAGGATGGTTTCCTCTTTTTGTTGTCAACATGAGATTCCTATATGTGGTGAAAGTAAAGTAGAAACCTGCAATTTGAAAAGTTGCGTCCACACCAACAATACAGAATTTTTCCGGGTTGGTACAAAAACGTTCGATGTCTCTCAGTTGTTGTTCAGACGCAAGAAAGACTATCGGCTCTGGAAACAGTGGAATCTCTCTAATGAAAGCATTTTCTACCCTTCCTTTCTGGTCCTCTTTCGCTTGTGTGATGACCTGTAGCAATGGATCGTTACTTTGTGTCATTGTCTTTTCTCTATTTAGTTTTCTATTGATGTTATACACTTGGGTGCGATTGCGAGGAAATTCACCAGACTGGCCAATACTCATTATACCTTCGTGGGACGCCTCTCGTGGTGGATATACTGTAAGCTTTTCCGCAATCATATCCTTTGTGCTTTTCATTGTTCGTTTGAAGCCAGTTTTTCCAAAATTGTTATTTTTGCAATTCCCATGAGCTTTGACGTCCACTTCTTGTTCTCCATCTTCAAAAATATATTGAATAAAGCATAAGTCTTTAGGGAGACTGGAAACCATATTACGGGCCATGACAACGATTTTGCGAAGTGATGGCAGACTTTTGTTTTTGAAGAATTGACGACTTAGTTGATATTGTGGCTTGTTTGCCAAGTCATCTTCCCTGTGGATCACTCCTGCGTTGTCCAATGAGTAGCCAAACCTTTTGGTTCCAGTATAATTCCACGCACCAAGATCGTCACACTTCACATCTTGATCACTCCGAAGCTTCGTGGTATCAACAATAAACGAAGTGTTTTTACTCACGTTTGTTGGAACCTTTGTGGCTATCTTTGCTTGATCAACATTCTCTCTCAGAAGTATCGCCGCTACCTCATCTGTTGATACACCTTTGGTCAACCCACCCCGAAATACAGGAAGGGCTGGGTCATTGTCATACAGCTGTTTGCTTCAATACCCCCCTCTGTTGAATCGTTGTCGTCTTCCACTCCAGTGGATAAGAGAAAATTTTCGTATGGTGCACCCAACAGCTCGTTGGTATGTCCTTAAATGTTGAATTATAGTCGTGCAGTTAGAACTGATTTCACTTATACTCACTGAATGAACTAATCAACATAACTCGACTGATTTCTGTTGTTAGCTACTGTTTTTACTGCTATATGAGCATGAATATATGAATATACACTCCCAATTAAGCTTCTAGCGATGGCCCGGATCATTTTATTTGGGAGTGAAATTGCAAAATATAAAAAAATTGTATAAGGCAACATTTCCATGCAATACCATATATTATGCATACCCATCATATGTTAGGGTATTTACTCCGATAAATTTCCGACACAGTGATTTCTATTTGGTTTAGCTAAAACTACATACCTTCCAAACTACTTTCATGAAGTAGATCTGTTGGGGAAATTTAGATATGAAATTGCTCTGTTCTTCCTTTACAAATATCACATTATCCTCCTCATCGGTGTTCATGGCTTGCGTACAAGGCACAACACATAAAATCTCAAGGCCATCAGCTTCAAGTGTTCTTTTTCGCCTTTTCCTTAATCCATCATGTTCTTCAATATTTTCTAAAAGTTTATTGTAAAATTATTGTAAAATGAATTACATGGTGTATACCACAAGACTTTAACTTTAATACAAATAGATGCGAGTCAAAAAGACCAAGGTCCAAGCTGACTGTACATAAAAAGTGGAATTGCTACATTACATTTTTATACCCCTTGAGTCTCGTTCTTGGTCTGGAAAATGGTCGAATGTTTCTTTATCAACAAAAGCAGCCTCGTAAACGTGCGCTTAAAGCCGCGGCTACACGGGTGATTTTCATCGGCGATTTTGTCTTTCCAGACTATGTTAATGTGTGAATTACGTATGTACGCAGTTGTATTAGCAAGGCGATGTAAAGTGACCAATAACTCTGTATTTTAACTCTGTTAAAATTACTTAATAGCATACACCAGGAGAAGACGTCAAAATCACCCGTTTAGCAGGGGCTTTAAAAGACTATAGATATAAGCACACTACAGGGTTTTACTATAGAGATTATAAATAACACTAGATGGGGCATCGACACAGAATACCCTATCAGAAGGAGAACTCTATACTATTTTTTCGTAAGTGTGATTCGTCACTTGGCAAGTGCATTAATTTGAGGCAGTCACCCCCTGCCAATGTCTGAAATGACGCCATTTTTGTGACGAATTACACTTATTTATAATCTTTATGGGTTTTACATACAGCCTCTGCTCACCTTAGCTACTTATCTATGTAGAAGCCTGTAGTGTGCCTATATTTACAGTTGTTTTAAGCACTAGTGTATACTAAGCTGCGACATAGGTGTGTGTATTATTTTACCAACCTTGATACGGATTCAGCCATGTCATGCTTTGTCTCATGGTTGTTTCTATTCCGGCCATCTTCAATCGCTTAATAACCCACTGAACAACCATTTTACACGATCGAGGACTTGAATCAGGAGTGATCAGAAGAAGTCCATTGCCATTTCCTCCAAGCTCGTGGCTTACCGGGTGAGTGTCGACGACAAAAAGAGCATCAAGACAAACTCCAATTCTGAAGATGAATGGACTACAGGTATAAATTGCGACAGACGTTTTCCTATGGGCAATCTTTGAGGTTAAGGTAGTTATTAATTCTTCTCTTCCGTCCGACGAAAATACGGTATTGGCTGAGACGCATGACTCGAAGATTTCGTATTTTTTTGAAAGTATGCCGTTGTCTGACATGATGGAATAGGCTTCCGCGACGTCATAAAATTGGCCAATATCTCGATGCTTATTTACTTTCGAAGGAAGACCACATTTTACATCTTCAGCTATTTCGCGAATGTTTTCCAAAGCATTCAGTTGCAAAGTTTCTATATCGTGTAAAACTCGATCGGAAATCCCAAGAGAAAGAAACGCACAACTGTTGGTTCCGTCATTTTCAGGAGCTGTGATGTGTTTCGGTGTAGATTGGGAAAAACTTGCAGCGATATGTGTATCGAATTGTTCCAAGACAGTACTTTGGCTAACTGACAAAGGAATACAGTTGAAATATTCTTCAAAATTCTCACGAATACTGCAAAGCAACTGTGCGGTGGATGGCCTTGACAAGGGATTAAAATCGGCACAGGAAAGAAAAATATCCTCTAATTGCCACCATGTTGAAACTCGCAACTGTTCATATTTTAAAGAATGTTGCGGCAGTTGTTGTTTCGCCATAATATTTCTAAGCGCCTCTTGGGGGTTTACAGCAACAGTCTGCGTCAACTCATTCCGATACGGGCTACCGAGATCTGGATTAAGCATGGAATGCATTACAAGACCGAGAGACCACATATCCGCCCGTCTGAGATCCTCTTGTTCAGCCATAGCAAGTTGATTCAAATGAATCTCTGGAGCCATGTACACCGGCGTGCCACAACTAATCGACGCTGTCTTCGATGTTAGAACTGACTTGGTTTGTACGTCGACACTCCGACTAAGACCAAAGTCACTCAAACGGCAGACAATTGGACAAGCGTGATAAGCTCTACCAAGAGAAGTATCATCACTGCTATTGCACATATGTTGATTACATACCAAGATGTTCCCAGGTTTTAAATCACGATGCGCTATATTATGGCTGTGAAGATAGTCCAGGCCAGTAATGACATCTTTCATGCATACAGGAAAAACCTCCGAAAATGATGAAAAATTATACTCCGCGTCTACAAACTGGAAAATCGGCTAGAGAACTGACGCTGTTATCAACTCCAAATATGCCAAAGTTGAAACAGGAATACTGCATCATGATTGCATATAGTTTGGTACACAGCCCCAAAAATTCTGTGATGTTTCTGTGCCCTTTAATACTATTCAAAATAGTCGCTTCTTTAACAAATCGAGCTGCAGAATCCAGAGAAACATTCTTTAGTTTTTTACTACGACATCCTGTTGGCTGGTAGCGTCGTGAACGTATTTTGCCAGGTGTACGGAACCAAAACTACCAGAACCGAGCTTTTTCTGCTTTATTATATTAGCCCATTCAAATTTTGGTAAAACAGGCTTATCGTTTGGCTTTTGCATCAGTTTGGGAAGCTTGAAACTACTGAACATTTTGGTTTACAGACCTTTACATTGTTGGAGACTGACAGAGATTAAAGGACAGGTTACAGTCGCTTCTGCGCATGTGCGAAGTGTGCTCACACTTTGTTTTGCTTTGTTTTGACTCTTGCAATTTGAAAACATTGCGCAATATATAGTGTTCACAATTCAGGCAAGATGGCCGACGCACGGGAGTGAAAAATGTTAATAATATAAATTCTTCGCAGGCTAGTCTGAATGTACGGAACAGTTCCAATAAGTCATGAAAAGTAAAAAAGTATGTATCTTCCTTGATGGAACTAAACGTGAAGGTACAGTACTTGTGGATTGATGGTTTTTAACTACATATTAACTTTTATCTAATACATCTGCAAGAAATCAGCTTATATAACAACCATATATGAGTCATATGGGATCACCACTCACCATAAACTAATGTAAAAAAATCTCTTGGTAAATAAATGATATTCACTGCTTGTATTAAGCTGCATTGTTGAGTATCTTCCATATTTTTATAATAAAGGTAACATGCATTGTAAAATTTCAAATTTATATAGTGGAAAATAAATCAAAGTGACTATATGTGAAATTATTATTTTTCAACAATATACTATATGTTTATTATATTTTTAATTATATATTGGAATGAGACTAATAATTATAATTCTTCTTTAGTTCCAGTTTTTAAGGGCTATAGTTGGGAACAATTTTAATAGAAAGATTGGTTTTACAAGTTACAACAGAAGCAAAATTCACAGCAAACATATCCTGAAGTCCTTCCACCTTTAATTAGAACTGAGTCAAGTAGACTACAGACATGCAAGTGTGCATCATTTAGAAACTATGACTCTGAGTAGGCGGAACTTATAAGCTCTGAAAGGTACTCCACTTAAAAGAGAAAGTAAATTTTACAATCCTAAACTGAACTATCCAAATTGTATTAGTAGATAAATGTTGCTTCAGAGTTACCCAGACATATAGTACCCTCAAGCTTTAATTTTTAGTGTATCAAAAATAAACAAGTAATTTAAGACAATAAAAAAATCAATGCACTAATTGTTGTGTTTGAATACATCTATATTTGAATATCTGATATATGAATTTAATGGCTTGCTCCTTATGAAGTAAAATACTACCATAAGACTTTAGACTTAATCCCATTAACATGCTGAGGTAGCAAGCAAGGGAGGGTGTAATATAATGTTTTAAGCATTGCACATTGAAATATATATAAGTAACAGAATTACCCAAGTTTCTTCTTTGTCTTACAAGTTCAAGTCCATGTTTTACAAGTCCATGTTTTACAAGTCCATGCTTTACAAGTACATGCTTTACAAGTCCATGTTTTACAAGTGCATGTTTTACAAGTGCATGTTTTACAAGTGCATTTTACAAGTGCATGTTTTACAAGTCCATGTTTTACAAGTCCATGTTTTACAAGTCCATGTTTTACAAGTCCATGTTTTACAAGTCCATGTTTTACAAGTCCATGCTTTACAAGTCCATGTTTTACAAGTCCATGTTTTACAAGTCCATGTTTTACAAGTCCATGTTTTACAAGTCCATGTTTTACAAGTCCATGTTTTACAAGTCCATGTTTTACAAGTCCATGTTTTACAAGTCCATGTTTTACAAGTCCATGTTTTACAAGTCCATGTTTTACAAGTCCATGTTTTACAAGTCCATGTTTTACAAGTCCATGTTTTACAAGTCCATGTTTTACAAGTCCATGTTTTACAAGTCCATGTTTTACAAGTCCATGTTTTACAAGTCCATGTTTTACAAGTCCATGTTTTACAAGTCCATGTTTTAAGTCCAGTCCAGTCCAGTCCATTGTTTACAAGTCCAGTCCAGTCCATGTTTTACAACATGCCGTTTATTTCGTATTTGTTACGCGATAAGAATGAGCCGTATTTGTATACTTTTCAGCTTTGTATGCCGTTTATTTGTTAAATTTTCAGCTTTTCATGCAAACGCATAAACCTGTGAAAGGCTATTACACCTTTGCTTTAACTTCAAAAAGTGTTTTTGAAAGTGTAATTTGAATTTGAGATTAATGTTGAAATGAGTCTAACGAGTCAATGAGTTATGAGTCAATGAGTTATGAGTCAAAAAATTTTGCTGCATTTTCCTAACCACAGTTTTGTAACTGCGGATAAAGATTTTGCCTGATTTGCATAAAATTTACCTTCGAATTTCTCGGCTACATTTTACATTATGGCCAACATAACTCTTAAAGAAGGTTAGATACATCTATTCGTTTGATAAGTACTATACAACATTCGCGTCGATGTTGTATCAGAGATAAAAACACTCGCCTTCGGCTCGGGTTTGTATCTACTGATAAAAAAAAATGGGATGCATGGGATAAGCAGGTCTTCACTAACGTTCAATTTATTAACTGATATACAAGTTCGGACGGGTTTTAAACACAGCTATCACGTCAGGATTCAAGATCAAAGTTGTAAATATTCATATAAACCAATTTCAAATGTTCACAAAAAGTTCATGTAAGCTGTCAAAAAATATCGGAATCAGTCGCAAATGTTCAAAAGCGACTTACTGCGGTGACTGCAATGTCCTACCTTGCATGTACATATGAACCCTTGAAGTACTATTGTATATTAATACTGGATAGTTATTGAAGAATACTTCTAACCAGACAAATGCAAATGAAAGTTCATACAGACAATGAAAAGTTCACAAATCTGTAATATAAATCTTAAGGGTGGTTTGAAACACCGCGTACCAGTAACGTACTAACCAACTGAAAGTATGAAAATAACAACGTAAATTCGTAAACCATAAGTTCGAAAAATCCAAAAACCACTTCCGTTGTCTTTTGTTCAATATTTTATTCCATTTAACGAAAAAAAAAGTTTCAGCTGACTCATAACTCATTGACTCACAACTCATAGACTCATTTGACTCACAAAACAGGCGCCGGTTCTCTTTGAATTTTGGTATCAAAAATACACACTATATTTATAAAGTATAAAACTTTTAGCCGCTGGCGTCGACTGCAATTACAGAATAAATAACATTTGTTTTTTCTTTGTCTGTGAAGATTTTGTACTGTTTTAATCGTTTGAAACTTCGATTTTAAACCGTTACTTAATTGCTGGCATGGTATAATGCAGCAAAATTGAACGGGCAATGTTTACACTAGCTTTATGATTATTTTTGTATTGAATGATGGAAACATTAGCTATAATATACTCGGTAAAATATAATAGGACTGATTTGAGTTTTGTGTCATTTCATAATATAAGTTTAGGTCAGGTTAACTCAGGAAATTGTGTACTTGGTTTGAAATAGCGAGGGGTTGCTGCATGCATGTATTTCTAGTATTGTTAGTTAGTACCAAGTCCAAGAGGGATTGAGAGTTTCCCTGGCGTCTAGTCGGTTCCTGAACAACTTGATTTAGTTCATGCGACACCGCAGAAATTGGTGTTTAAGACGTTTCAACCCGAAAATCTAATCGCTGGTTCACAATTGTGCATTTCTGTATCGCCCTATCAAAGAGAAACCTTTTGAATATCTTAAAAAAGTTCAACTTTTCTTCTGAATACGCATTCTGCAATCTTTTGACAGCTCATCATACACATCTGACCGCTGTGAAATGGCCATTTTGAGGCTTAAAGTATACACAAGGTTATTAATTCAGACGATTCGTTTTTACCGTGAGCAAGCTTCAAATCTTTTGTGCAAGACATATTTCTTGAATATTTATAAATCTTTTTCCTCACCAAGTTTGAAGTCTAAGTATCGAGAATTGCGGCTAAGCCTATACCAATTTCCGCGGTGTCAGTTCATGCTCATCTAAAATATCAAGTAGTTTTCCAGACGTAGCGACGCCACCATTTATTTCATTGTTTACCCAGTTAATATTTGGGGCATTGAAATCTCCGGCAAGTACTACATTATTACTGTTAATTGAATTTCCCATCTTAAGCAAGGAAGCCTCCAGTTCATGCAGACTGTTTTCGTCAGATACATGTGAGCGATAGTATGAGCCTAACAAAATGGACTTGGCCTTCCTACCTTTAAGTTGGCATTGCGTCCAAATTATTTCGCACTCTGCGTCCAGGTCATTACGTTCTGTAGCAATTATATCCTTCCTGATCGCTTGAAACACCCCGCCGTGGTTATCAGTTCTCCGATCTTTTCTAAACACGTTGTAGTTTTCGGAGAAGACTTCGCTATTTAAGATTTCGGGATGCAACCATGATTCATTTCCAAATATTACGTCTGGTTTGTGTTCTTCAACAATAGCAGCAAAATCTGGTATTTTATTTTTGATGCTTTGGCAGTTGATCAATAGACATTTTAGTTCAGTTCGGCGTTTCCTCGACTTCCAGTTTTGACGAGCTTGTGGCAACGGTGACGAGCTTGAATTTTGCTCGCCATCATTGTTGTCTAATTCTTGCAGCGAATCGAAAGAATTTGGTGTGAGTATCGTGTCCAAAGGGTCTTCAAAGAGCGAGTCGGAGAAGTTAGGCAGTGCACAGCGTGGACATAACCAAATGCAGGATGTATTTGCAAGGACGTTGTACAAATCCTTCGACACTTCGCAGCACTTTGCATGATACCAACTGTCGCATTCGTCACACTGAACACCCCGTTGGTTTGATTTCACCGGTTTAGAGCATAAATCACACTTGTCGCCAGGGTTTAATTCGATGTCACCACCAAGTAGCAGAAGTAAACAGTTGATCGTCAGATTTTTGTTGAATTGACTTCGGTTTGATGTTGTGCTCGGCCAGCGAGCACAGCGTAATAATTTCGCCCAGCTTGGATACGAGCGAAAGTGTTCCTCTTGGATAAACGACACGGATTTGGGTTTAGAACTTTGAGGACATTTGCATTGTCAGTTTTAGAGAAATATGCGACTTTTTGCTTGACGATAATCGCCAAAGAAAGACTATAAGCGGAGCACATAATGACATGACCGCCATGATGGTCGGATGGATCTTGATCCATTACAGGCAGTGCTTCCACTTCTCAAAAGTGAAATTTCTCGTTTTTGTCCTTTTTTTTCGAGGAATTTCTTTCCTTAAATCCTAAATTTCCTTCCATTTTTCCTTCTAATTCTTTTAAAATATTATATTAAATATAGTAAATTTGTATTAAATGTATTGTACTTTCGATGTAGGTGGAGGTGTACTGCCGCCTGCAGTATTCAAATAATGAATGTCCAATTTAATATAGGAATAAAATAACTTTAATATATAGAAAATAACTATTACAAATAAAAGTATACATGATGTAAGTGACATAACTCATGGATGGTCAATAAGATCCAAGTTTTCAACATTAATGTTCCTTGCAGGTGCAACCAGAGTACAGGTTACCGTATACTAGTGAGTCTAGTATACCGTTACAATATTACCGCTGAAAAATAATTTGAATACAACAATAATTTACAAAAATGCGTTCTTATGTACGTATCCTTTTTTGGTCTGTGTTTTTCAAACGACACATTACTTGAACGATTCTTTTATGAACTTTTTCCTTAAGTCTTTCGCCTCCTCATCTGTCGCGCTTGCTTTCATATTGTTTGCTAGTTTTAGCATGTTCTCGCTTGGTTTAAGTGCTGCGGCTGAAAACTTTCCTTTTTTCATTGCCATATTGAACTGTAGAAGAGAAACTAACGATGATGACTTCAACGATGCTCTTCGGTCAGTTTTGATCAACTTGAGCGAGCTGAAGATCCGTTCCACGGCAGCATTTGACGAAGGAAACGTGGCTAGAATCTGAACAAATTTGATGAGATTTGGGAATTTCGCTTGTCCTGTAGGATTCTTCAGATCTCGGACTGTCCTCCAGTATTCTTCCCATTTGAGGTCACAATTAACTTTATCATGCATTGCGTGTTCACGCCATTCACGATCTAGTTTATCGATGTTAAGAATCTCTCTTAAATAGGGCAACTTTTGACATATACCCTCAAGAGAAGGTGGGATCGTAGAAGCAGCGTTTTCCGGCAAAGTACACTGTATATATCATGAATCTCAGCATCAAGGTCAAACCGTTTCTGGATCTGAAGAATCGATTCTATGAGGAAATTCCTACAATGGGTACGGAATGCTGATATATCTTCTTCTTTAGCTCCGGTTGCTATTTCTCGTAAGGTTGTTGATGCCGCTATTCCAAGATAGACATCTTTCAGGGATACATGAAATTCTGCACACGATGGTAGAATTTTCCGCGGGTTAGTAGCTTTAACATAATCTCTTTTCATAAAATCATTTGCTATTGATCTCAGGAGCATTTCAACCTGTGGCTTAAGACAATGGAGAACAGGTCTTTCACATTGAAAAAGAAGATTAAAATCATTAAACCGCTCTAGCTGAAAGCTGAGAAACTCTAGGTAGGCAATTGTGAACTTGTTTTGCAGTGACTTGTGTATGCGCTCGGTCGTATGTGTCGGGTCTTCATTCACAGCAAGGACAAAATATTGCTTCAATGCTTCATACTGTTCCAAAATTCGATTGATACAGGCTTGAAGGGAGAGCCAACGTGTTTGAGCAGGGGACAGCAGCTTGTGTGGTTCAACATCAAGGAAACTTTGGAATTCTTTGTAGACAGCTTGTCTCTTCGATGAGCGATGGAAATGTGCGTAAATGTCGCGACACAGATCTTCTAAATTTCTTGGCAGCGTTTTTGTGGCATATGAAGAAGCTAAATGAATCAAGTGGCATGAGCATTTTACTGTTTGAACATACTTTTGCTCCGACTTCAACAGCTGGGAAACCGAATTTCTTTCTCCAAACATCACGTTGGTCGTATCCGACGAGTAACCAATGATATTCTCCATCGGGATGTAAAGCTCATTGAAAGTGTTCTTTACAGAGGAGTAAATTCCTTCAGCAGTACCCGCTTCGACTTCGACCATGTCGACCAAGTAGTATTTGGTTTCAAATGCATCCATATCAAAATAGGTCGCCAAAATAGCAAGCTGCTTAAGTCGGTCGCTTCATCGATGATAAAACTGAACTTTTCCGAAGGTAACGTCGACACTGCTTGTTGTAAATAGTCGAATCCCAGGACTTGGCGAATCACATTTGAGGCTTTTTGCTTTCCAAGGGTGATGCTTTTCATTACATGATCGCGGGGGAAAAGCGACTGAAGAAACTGTAGAAGGTTGTCGCTAAGAGATATTGGCAAATTGCGTTCAGCAAGGAAAGCGCATATCTTTATTTCTACCGATTTCGCACGATCATTACTATTGCTGGTGACCCTCTTCCACATATCATTCACATCGCTAGTAAAGCTTGTTGAGGCTTGGTTCTTCTCGTGACTTTTGCTTTTCAAATGGCGGTTTAATCCCGTTTTAGAGCAGTGAAGTTCTTTATCACAGGTCTTGCACCAAGGTTTTACCTTACCGTCATTACCAACTTTTTTGCCAAGCCACATTTTAAATGCACTGTGTTGTAGCCAACTATCACAAAAATCTGCGGTTTTTTTATTCTTTTTGCAGCTGTTTTCGGACCAGGCACTTGTCCTGCACGTTTTCTTCCCGTTTGCATTTGAAAACTACTTGAAGCTTCATCTTCCGATGAATTTGACTCAGAACAATCAGAAGTTGACTCAATATGCGCCATAAAAGTTATTTTTTGTTTAATTACTGTTTTCTGTTTTCCTTTTCTCGACAATTCTTGGTTTCACTTTGTTATTTGATATTTACATGATTTTTAATTAGAAAGTCCACTAAAGAACTAATATGTCACAAATTGTCCCTATCTATCCTTGATGGTCATGCAAGTATTTGTGTTTAATATCTGCTATACCCCTATAAGTGTTTTATTGTGTTCAACTGTTATTAAAATATTAAAAATTACTGAAAAAGTTTGCATTGTCAAATTTCCTTCCATTTTCCTTCCAAATAGTTTAATTTCTTTCCAATTTCCTTCCAAATCTCATTTCCTTCTATTTTTCTTTCCAAATGCCAAATATCCTTTTCGAAGGAAATTTCCTTCCGAGTGGAAGCTCTGATTACAGGGCTCTCACAACGAAATTGATGAATTCCTCAAAAATTTCTAAAATTTCCCCAGATTTCCAAAGAATTCACAAATAACGTAGTATATATGGTATAACACAAGTATAGCTATTGCGTTATTTACACCTTTTCAATTATTTTCCAGAAAATACACTTTAAATTGTTTAAAAAAAATAATTCATACAAAATTTTACATTGGCAGTTATATTGCTACTACAGTGAAATAACGAAAAGTATCTTGGCGTCAAAATATTTAAAACATGTTTTACTATGTAATTGCATAACATAACCTTTTGTGCCAATTTGTAAAATACTCTCAAGTCACGAATAAACAATGCTGCTCGCCACATGTGACCAATTAGACCAAATAATCATATTTAACATAAAAACCAGGCAAAACAACTGAAGCACGAGTTTCAGCAACATTTGAAAAATTCTCCAAAAATTTCCCCGAAAAGAGTGATTCCCCAGATCGCTCCCCAAAATCCACCAATTTCCCCGTTTTGGGGAAATTTCCCCAAATGTGAGAGCCCTGTTCCAGTAGGACATCAAACAAGCACATGCTATTGCTGTGGTGATTATGCTGTGGTGATTTATTATTTTCTGCATGCAGTTAGAAGTAAAACTTTTTTCAACTGTATCCACCTTTATAATGGTAAACGATTTGCATTATAGTACAAAGTGGCACAGTGCTGAAACTAATTGTTTATTACATGTAAAGATTTACCATAACACCAGTATGGTGGCCTGGAG
Organism: Dendronephthya gigantea; assembly: GCF_004324835.1. Lineage (NCBI taxonomy): Eukaryota > Metazoa > Cnidaria > Anthozoa > Malacalcyonacea > Nephtheidae > Dendronephthya > Dendronephthya gigantea. Next base: position 154,431 of record NW_021163210.1, on the reverse strand, counting down.
CCGCCATAAGGAAATAAACGTTTATTTTTATTTTTTTTTATCTAAAAAGAAAAAAATCCAAGAGAATATTTATATTTTACTTTAGATAATGAAATACAAAATGAATGACAAGAAAAATAAATATAAAAAAAATATTTTCTCAAATAAAATAAACGTAGTTTTCATAAAATCCTTTTAATTTTAAAATAAATATGAAATAAATTAAAATTAAATTAAAAGCATACAAAAATTAAAATCAAAGTAATTTGTTGTTAAAACAAAAGCTTGTCGCTGGCCTATCGCTGCCAAAGACCACGATGCAGTTCGAGACCAATACTACGTACGTCACAGATTAATCCACCACCCCATGTAACATGAAGTCCCCAAGAATTGAAAATCCATCATGTCTAGAATTAGGAATGATAGTTGGAAGGAAGACGAAAATTTGGAGAAAACCCTGAAGCAATATGTTAAAGAAGGTCTAAGACGTGAGGAGATTCTCGATTTTTTGCTTCGTGATTTCCCAGAATATGCCTGGAGTTTGAGGACCCTGGATAGAAGATTGCAGTATTTCGATATAAGTTATACTGACCGAAATGTCACGATTGACCAGCTTCAAACAGCGGTTAGAAAGGAGATGGAAGGGCCGGGACAGTTGCTGGGATATAGAGCTCTACATAAGAAAATTCGACAAGTACACGACCTTAAAGTACCTCGAGACTTGGTATACGCAGCGATGTATGACGCTTTCCCAGATGTTCTAGAGCAGAGAGCCCCCCAATGTAAGAAAAAGAAGCCCAAAGGCCATTTTTCGTCTCCAGGCCCGAACTTTGTACACTCACTAGATGGCCACGACAAGATAATGGGCTATCAAAATAACACTTTTCCACTTGCAGTGTATGGGTGCATTGATACATGCAGTAGAAAAGTGTTATGGGCTAAGGCTTGGACAACCAACAGCGATCCAAATGTTATTGGCAGATTCTACCTTGAATACCTATATAAAACCAGAACTATTGCAAGCAAACTGAGACTTGACAAGGGCACCGAGACCGGAGTAATGTCTACAATACACGCATTTCTTCGACAGAAACATGGTGACATGGACCCAGTGGAAACTGTCATCTTTGGGCCTTCAACTGCAAATCAGGTAGAGAGAAATCAAATTCCTATTAATGCTATCAGGATCAACCATAGAAAATTTTCTCACAATTTTAGAAACCTAAACCTACTGGTGCATGAGTTTTGCCATAACCATATTAATATAATATCCAAAATTACTGTATATATTCTCATTAAAATTTTATCTGCATGGACATTTTTTGGGGAGGGACTGATTTAAAAAGAGGGCTAAATCTTTCTTAATTATTCTTAATCTTTTCTCAATTATTCAAAGATTGAAAGGTGGTGGAGGGAACTCCATGAAAGATTGGAAAAATTCTTCAAGTTTCCCCTTAATCAACTTAAGGACCATGGATATTATGATCCTCAAGATGAAAATGATAGGTATAAGATGAGATAAAAATATTCCATCCACAAGATGATTGGTTTAATATTTTACTTCAATTGTATGCATTTTTCCTGCCACATAGGTTGCTTCTAGCATATATCATGATCCCAATCATCCAAAAGGAAATTGATACATTTGTTGATGTTGTCTGGAATTCTCACAGAATTCGTGATCAAAAAAATACGTATCTCCCGGATGGAGTACCCAACCATATTTATAGCTTTGCAGAAAAATATGGACTAAAGGAATGTGGTATGGATTGCTATCAACAGTATATCAAAATTTTATAAATCTAACAGCAGTGTTTAATTTCATATTTATTATTTTACAGGATTTGTGGTTACAGAGGAACAGCTTGAAGAAGTTGCTGAACTATCAGATGTGTTATCCAGTAACAATGATTACTTGCCAGCTCAATTTAGGGTAAAGTGTGAATTAGTCATTGAAGATCCATTGGAACTTGATGTTAATGATTTTTCAAATGCTTTTCGCTACCTCAAGGAAAATATCAACTTTAATGACCTATCAACTGAGTCACAGGGGTAGTGTCATTTTAAACCACCATTCAAACAACTTGGAACAACAACAGAAACTTAATCAAATGTTCTTTCATTTAAAAAAACTTACTGTATGTCTGGCAAATCAAAAAGTTTGCAATACAAGTTGCATGCATGTTTGCGAATAAAATTATTAATTGCAACAATTGATAAATTACCAGTGCAAAATAGGTATGACGAATCATCCTCAGACATGATTTGCTTGGAAGCAATTTCAGGGTCGAATAGAACGCATCCACAGCCTTGGATGTCAAGTACCATAACTTCTTTTTGAGATCTTTCAAAAGAGAAGTGTGCAAGACATTCTGCTTTCGCAGTAAGGTCAAAGTCCTCTCCACAGACATCTCCATTGTTATTAATATACTTGACAAATGCGCCATCTACCATTTCCTCTATAGTAACATACTCATCATCCCCAATCTTTCCAAGAAAAATTTTTTTGTAGTAAAAAACTCTCCAAACTGGGCTTCCTTTCCATTTGCAATCAATTCATCTTTCATCTTAGCTGTGAAATTCCTGGCTAAATAGTGCATCTGCACAACTTTCTTTGTGTGCTCTTCAACTGTTTGGCCAATTAGTTGTATATCTGACACAGCCTGAATAAACAAGTAATTATATATAATGATAATGATAGTAATACATTATTAAGTAATAATATTTTCTGGTTTTCTTCTAAAAACCACAAATTGTGCTGAGATTTTCTTCAATGAACATGTGAAATGCTACTAATTAGCTCAGGCCCATGCATACCTAGAATTAGGTGCAGTAAAGTGCAGTGAATAATACTAATAATCATATAATATATAATGAGCAATTAGGGTAGATAATGCTAAGAGGGAATTTCTTCACAGCCCCAATCAGACAGGAGTCCCAAACTAAAAATTGTCTATATCTGTATGGATCTGAATGACCTTATCAAAAGAGGTCTAACATTAGAAAACTAATTTTTTTTCTATTCATCAAAATTTACCTTTGGTAAGTACTTCTTTATTACCCATGTGGGTCCTGCAAAATCCCTGTGTTGGCTGATTGCTTTATAAGCTTTCCTGAAACCTCCAACCCCAAGAGGTTCTGGCTCGATGTTGAACTCTACTATTATGGGATGTTCCGACCAGGACATGCCATTCATGTCAAAGGAATATATTTGAACGGATGTCGTTTTTTTACTTATAACTGTCCCAAGTTTTATCATGTCCACAACAGACAGACTTCTTGGAACAAACTTGCTGGGACTTGGAACAGATTTCACCTTGGCAGACGTATGTTTTGTTGAAGGACTATTTTCTCGTTTTTTTCGTTTGGATGGAGTTTCAGCAGGGGAACGTCTAGCATCGGACACCTCGACTACTGCATCTTCATCAACAAAGCGCACGTGAATAACTTTGAAACTTGGTATTTGTTTCACGGACGTACAAGACGGCCCCTGTTCTCCTGCTAGAACATCACAGGTCATACTGCCATCACTTATGCCAAAGTGCTTCATACACGCATCTTTAATATTTTGTATCGTCAACTCTCCGAACTCTTCAAACGATACAAACTCCCTGGCACCAACCCGAGAATACTTCTGAGCCTTACCAGCGACTTCGGCGCTCAGCCGTTGCACAACAATCGTCTCAAATTCTTTCTTTGAACAGGCTGTTTCTTTCGCCCCCTTCTTAAGTCTCTTTTCTTTCATCTTCTGTTGGAACTTTCTCCAATCAGACATGATTATGTATGTAAAAATATTTCAGTATTTCAGCAATAATTTATAACTATATCGTTTCTCTCATAGTTGTAGAAATTCAGTAAATAAAAGTAATCGTCTCCCCCCCTGCGAATGTCTAAAAAGAGCGCATTTCTAACATAGACAGGGGGGTGATACATCTGGGTATTAATCTGTGACGTACGTAGTATTGGTCTCGAACTGCATCGTGGTCTTTGGCAGCGATAGGCCAGCGACAAGCTTTTGTTTTAACAACAAATTACTTTGATTTTAATTTTTGTATGCTTTTAATTTAATTTTAATTTATTTCATATTTATTTTAAAATTAAAAGGATTTTATGAAAACTACGTTTATTTTATTTGAGAAAATATTTTTTTTTATATTTATTTTTCTTGTCATTCATTTTGTATTTCATTATCTAAAGTAAAATATAAATATTCTCTTGGATTTTTTTCTTTTTAGATAAAAAAAATAAAAATAAACGTTTATTTCCTTATGGCGGCTCCAGGCTACCATACACCAGTCTTGTCTCCTAAATATATAGCTCCCACCCCATCAGAATATAATTTTTTAAGTTATTAAGTCCTTCCTTCACATAAGACAAGTACCTTTGTAACATCTAATGGTTTTCTTTACAATAACACATTCTGTGTATAACAATAACACATTCAGTGTGCCAAATCATTTCATAGTTAAATAAATCCACACAAAATAAATAAGCCCCCAGCCTCTCAACCCCATTAAGTGGAATGTACCAACAAGCAGGCACAGGAGTACTGTCTGTATCACAATAAGATAGATTTATGAATCTCAGGCTATGGTATGTGGGCAAGTAGTCCCTCTTTTCTCCAAAGGAGTTAATTAAAATGAAATCCTGGGGACATTAAAGATTGAGGCATCATAGTTATTAGTTACTATTATTAGTCATTATTTCAGGCAGAAGACTGGTATTCCCATCTTTCCCCAGTAAATGTTTTTTACTTTTCACTCAAAATTGCTAATATGACTATGCTGGTTTACATTAATTATTTAATTACGAGGTTACATGTCTGTAATTAGTATAACAAGAGAAATAAATAGAAACCTTGTTCAATAGAAACCTTGTTCAATGACAATTTGTGATTTGAAGAAATATATTTGAGTAAATTTAATGTTGTGTGTGTAAATCTTTATAACAGTATAATTAGCAACATTTTTATTATCTGATTTACAATGTGAGCTTAACATTTTGCCCAAGAATGGCATGAGTTTGAATTATTGGAATAGTTCTTGATTATTCAGAATTAGTCTAATACAACGTTTTTTTTACAGACATGTAACCTAATAATTAATGTACACCAGCATAGTCATATCAGCAATTTTGGAGTGAAAAGTGAAAAACATTTACTGATGAAAGAGGGGATAGCAGTCTTCTGCCTGAAAAAATGACTATAATAATAACTAATAACTCTAATGCCTCAATCTTTAGTGTCCCCTGCTTTTAATTCTAAATTTACTCCTTTGGAGAAAAGAGGGACTACATGGCCACGTACCTTAGCCTGAGACTCATAAATCTCTGTTATTGTACACAGAGAGTACTCCTGTACCTGCTTGTTGGCGCATTCCACCGGATACTGTTGAAAAATGCTTTTCTTCTAACTGCATGCAGAAAATAAAAGTATTTGAGACCCATATCGCACGGTACATGCCTTTAATTGCGTTTTAAAACATCAATCCTACATTTTACCCTATAAATACTTGCGTAAATGTTCGATTATATAGCATATAGATCTTTCTAATATTTCAACATCGTTTGCTTTCATTTGTGCAGTTGTACGGAAGCCCAGACGCGACAACGATTTATTATTTTTGATTTTTGCATTTTCGAATTTTTATTTTACATTTTCGAACTTTTATTTTACATTTTTGATTTTTTTTTTACATTTTCGATCTCTTGTTTTACATTTTCACATTTTCAAACTTTTATTTTGCATTTTCAAATTTTCAAACTTTTATTTTGCATTTTTACATTTTCAAACTTTTATTTTGCATTTTTACATTTTCAAACTTTTATTTGCATTTTCACATTTTCAAACATTAACAAACCGCACACTGCCCGCAGTCAACAAAGAACCGCAGCAAAATGGATGTTGCAGGAAATTTGAGAGGCGGATGTAAACGCCATGGAGCAATGTGCAAAACCTATAAAAGAAAAAGTGCGTCATCGCACAATTGTACTTGCGGGTGCCCTGCATTCGAACACGTAAGTCAAAGATGTGACTATTATTGCAACTTGTAAGCATGCATGTATACATAATTTTGCGTTGTCAGTCCAAGCGACCGTAGAACACTATAGTCGATTGTTTCGAATAAATTAACGAAATATAATAAAATCATAGTTTGTTATTATAGCATATGAGAAGTGCATAATAGAATTGTTATCGATTATGTTACTGTATAGGAATATTTTGGGCATAGAATATCCCATAAAATAGGAACATTGGCTTGGATATAGGCTATTGTTTATCAGTTTCTTTATAATTTGCAGTAGAGAATGTGGCAATTGGGAATTTACATTTTAAACTAAATTTAGTAGAATTAACGAATTAAAAGTATCGCCTCATAGGAACTGGAAATAGCAAATTCTGTATAAGTTATCGACACATCTTTGTTGTTGAAATTTCCATGATTATAAATTTGTGTGAACTATTTTTAGAAATGCCGTAAACCATTTCGCGCAATTTCGCAGAGCTATATTTTCCACACCGACAGGCATTTCTAAAATAGTTCACGCAAATTTATAATCATGGAAATTTCAACAACAAGGTGTGTCGATAACTTATACAGAATTTGCTATTTCCAGTTCCTATGAGGCGATACTTTTAATTAGTTAATTCTACTAAATTTAGTTTAAAATGTAAATTCCCAATTGCCACATTCTCTGCTGCAAATTATAAAGAAACTGATAAACAATAGCCTATATCCAAGCCAATGTTCCTACTTTATGGGATATTCTATGCCCAAAATGTTCCTATACAGTAACACAATCGATAAGAATTCTACAGGGTGTCCCAAAACCCCGAAAACTATTGAAATCACTCATTGTTAAAATTTGAATGCCGTGTTCACGAATTTCAGCCCGTGGGGATTTAATGCAGCTTATAAAATGCTAAATGCTTTTTGCTGCTAGAGAAAGGGGACATGTCGAAGGACATGGTCCTTGAGATGCACATTTAAATAATGTTATCCATATTTGTAAATTGTAAATATTCTTAATAAATATCATTTTTGCGAACAAGCAAATTTGACTGCATCATGATGCATGCATAAAAATGCTTATGGCAACCTCGATTTATACACTTGTGGGCCCAACTGAGTGCTTAGGCATTCAAACTCTAACAATGGCATTGTTATGGGTGATTTCAATAGTTTTCGTTTTTTTGGGACACCCTGTATTATGCACTTCTCATATGCTATAATAACAAGCTATGATTTTATTATATTTCGTTAATTTATTCGAAACAACTGGCAACGCAAAATTATGTACACATGCATGCTTACAAGTTTCAATAATAGTCACATCTTTGACTTACGTGTTCGAATGCAGGGCACCCGCAAGTACAATTGTGCGATGACGCACTTTTTCTTTTATAGGATTTGCACATTGCTCCATGGCGTTTACATCCGCCTCTCAAATTTCCTGCAACATCCATTTTGCTGCGGTTCTTTGTTGACTGCGGGCAGTGTGCGGTTTGTTAATGTTTGAAAATGTGAAAATGCAAAATAAAAGTTTGAAAATGTAAAAATGCAAAATAAAAGTTTGAAAATGTTAAAAATGCAAAATAAAAGTTTGAAAATGTGAAAATGCAAAATAAAAGTTTGAAAATGTAAAAATGCAAAATAAAAGTTTGAAAATGTTAAAAATGCAAAATAAAAGTTTGAAAATGTGAAAATGCAAATAAAAGTTTGAAAATGTAAAAATGTAAAATAAAAGGTTGAAAATGTAAAAATGTAAAACAAAAGATCGCGTACATTCTGAAAAGTACAATCCCTGTAAACAAGTACAATCCCGACGCTCAGTCCGTCGTAAACAATAAAACGCCATACTGATATCTCTCTTCTCAGTGTCTGTTTATGTCCGTAGTAATATGATATCACATTACGACGGAATATATTCGTCTATAGTTAAGACGAAAATTTGCTATCCTGAAATATACTGTCGCTATGTAAACAGAAGTAAGTTTAAGATTCATAATTTAGTTTCTATTGTATTATTTTATTGATCGTAGGCACGTTTTTATCGATACTTAAAGGTTCGAGAGTTATCATTCATGAAATACTGACTGACCTACGCAACGTTAACAGCTGGGCATTTTGTACGGAGCATGCGCGAACTTGGCATCCACGCACATCGTATATTTAAAAAATGGCGGCTGATAGGAGTGAAGATAGTTGAAAACTTTTGCAGTAAAAGAAAGAATTCGGCACTTAACGAAAAGAAGAATATCATGTACGTGTAACTGCTGGTTTTGTTGTATCTTGTGGTACAAAACATGGCATTGAGAAAGCATCCGAATGATCTAAATTAGCAAACAATACGTTGGTTTGTCACACTCACAACTTTATTCGTCACTTTCGTGTGGAAATTAAGAATTTCAGTCACAATGTGGTCGTCGTTGGTTAGTTAGCAGTTAAGGAAGCATTTATTGCAGGAAGCTTTCAGTCATTTGTCAGCTTTCAGCTGGACATTAACTTAAAAAAGCCACCAGAATCTTCACAGTGGAACTATGGCATGAGACTGATGAGAGTATTGAAACCAAAATGGTTATGTTCATTTTATCAGATGTTGATCTTTCCATATTAATCAATTTATAAAATATATGCAACTGTGCTATGCAAACAATCTCGACTCCTCTACATCATTTATTTAATAATTTTTATAAAATAAAGTGAAATATGGACAGCTATAGCAACAGTCTCAGGCCAAATTGAGCTCAAACATATATATTTCCACCTCCATTAGGAAAATGAAAGGTTCTAAAGATCCCCATTATTGTATTTTGATGCAAGCAATGTTATACTAAATTTTTGCTCAAATAATTTTATTATACTCTAGTTAAATGATCAGAAATAGGAAGTAACATATCCCACAGGCTAATTTATATGTTTGTTTACAGACAAAAATAAGTATTGTGCGCATTTTTCTCAGCATGCCCACTAACTTTTTTATGAAGTTTGAACAATATGGATAGTTTTAAGCCATGTTTCGGAGAGAGGCACTGGTAAAAATTTTAAAATATTTTTATATATGTGCCACAGCATCACATAATTTCACAAAGCAAGTATGCCCATACATTAAAGTTTGTGGTTAGTTTCTTAAAACTTACCAAATCAATAGGACTTTTCATAATTCATAACAACCAATACTTGGACATATTAAAATCACTTTTGCAGCAATTTTTACATCATAACAAACTCATACAGAAGGAAGTTCGTAAGTATGTTACAACTTGGCATTTTCAGAGCATAAGTGGTTTGTGAAATTACAACATCTAGAGCATTTTTTCCATGAGTGGCTAATGTTTCAATAAAACAAAACATGATTTAACTTTCATAAAATATACTTTATAACTGAAGGCAAAGGTCAGTTTTCACAAAATCGAAAGAGGAAAAGGTGTTATTTCTATAGAAAAATGCATGTTAAGGTACTTATTATTTCGCGTGAGAAGGGACAAATAGATTAATGAGCACGCCAGTGGAAACAACAATATGTCAGCTTCTGTCAAGAGTAAAATTCGTTGTTTGCATACTGCTGTAACCTGGTCCTGAAACTTTGACAATGAGTGAAATACTTCAACTTGTCGCCCATTTGCAAATAAAAATCTTTCGCAAATATTTACGTGAGAATGTCGTTATACCCTTGTATGCAAGCACGGGAACGTAATCTTTGAATAAACCCTTTTATTTCCGTGAACAAACCAGTAAAAATGGAGAAAAAGCTCCTCAAAATACATGTTTTTGGCGTTTGAAGAATTAAAATTTTTCTTGAAGAAATGCGCCCGCAATTTTTAGACAGCGACAACAAAATGCCCAGCTGTTCGCAACGTTAGGTTAAATTTCTGGAATTCTGATGAATAAGTTTTCTCGCGATACAGTTTACTCCAGTGGTTAACTCTCGCAGCGATATTTGCATCTTTCATTTACCGGACAAAAATCAAGTATAAATGCTACTGGAAATTTCCGGTATATCGGCAGCATTAAGACAATTCTCGGACCGTTCATATTCGAGACATTCTTTGCCCAGAAATATCTCAATGGAATCGTATTTAATGCAGTGGCGTAGCCAGGCTGACGATTTTGTCCCGGTATGTAAATTTCGAGTTATTATAATTATTCATGTCTTTAGAAATCTATTGTTTTCACAGTCAGTGAATACCAAAATACAGGGTGTCCCAAAAAAAAGTCCCCGCTATTGAAATGAAGCTTTTGTTGGAATTTGAATGCATGATCAACGCAGTGTGTGTTAAAATAGCATATTTATTAGGTTGAGGCATTCAAATAAAGCGTCTTGCTTTCAATTGGGTTTATCATAATATTAAGGCAATCAGATTCGAACAAAGGCTTTATTTCAATAGAGGGGACATTTTTTTGGGACACCCTGTATTAGCATAGCGGGACAAATCGATAGTGGTGGGCGATACTGGGATTTTATGATTCGATACGATATCGATATTTTTTTATCGATATTTTCGATACGATACCGATATCGATACTGGCACTTTTCACCTAATTTATGCAGATCGTGGTCTTCCCACTGTCAGTGGGTCTTCCTCGCAGCCTCCTGTTCGCGGGTTCCCAGTCGATCTCTATCGGTGGGCAGCGTGAAGAACACTGAAGAATGCTTCATAGGTCTATAATACTCCATGTAATCCTCACGTAACCTAATATCGAAATCATCGATACTGAAAAATAGTATCGATACCAACAACCAAATTCTTAGTATCGGAAGTATCGATATTTTAAAGAAATATCGCCCACCACTACAAATCGACAAGCTGGCTATGCTACTGATTTAATGGTGCAATATTATCGGTAATATTTATAGCAACTGTCTTGCTGCTTGCTCCAGATGTAATGTAAACAAAGGCTTTGTTTATTACATTTTCAACTGTTGTTTGAAATACGACGAACTGTCTGTGTGACTCGCACAATATTGCTTTCCTATCGGTTCAAATGAATATGAACGAGAACCGAGCAGAGAAAATTTTGAACATAGGAAATTTAGTCGCACAAATCCAGTTTGTGATGTATGTAAAAAACATCTGAGAAAAATAGCGCTGCAAACATATTAGGCAGATTTACATCGAGGACCCGGATTTCAAAATGAGTTGCCGTGAAATATTGGTTACATGAATACTAGTAGCGCAGAGTCATCTGTTCATCCTGGTCGCGGTCGCAGCGCGAGATATCTGTAACTTTTCATCGTAACGAAATATTCATGATCTAATTCACTTTGCGACAACGCAAAAATTGTTACAGCAAATAACGCACGGAGTAAAGTAGCCTTTACAGCCTTTGTAGCCTGCATTGAGATAGCTTGTTGCATTTCCAATAGTTGCATGTGGTTTGCATTGTGAAATCATGCTCAGATTTCGGTTTTGACAGGTATAATGGCCATGTCCAGCCACTCCAGTGTGCTATGAGATCAGCGGGGATGATCAGTGACTGCACGTGACCAGTTTGGTCGCAAATATATCCTTTCTGGTCAGCGGACAAGCATACTACCAAAAATTTTTTCCAATACAGATCGAACTGGAATCAACGACTTGATTGGAAATACAGTAACGGACCAATTTCAAGCAGTTCTTACAGACTATGTCGATTTGTGGAACGAGTTCTGAGAAGCCGAAAGCAAAATATCAACGTATTTCGGATGAAATCTCAGACGTCGACGAAAAAACCAATATTTGAATGCTGACTTTCTTACATTTCGTTCAATCGACGAAATTCTGGATGAAACAGGATTGAGATTTTTTCATTGGAAAGTTTTCCTGTTGATGTGCGTTCAACTTATGGCAAATGCGATTGAATATTCCATTTTATCCATTGTACTCCCGAGTCTAAAATCAGATTGGAAAATGTCTCCAATCATGGCTGGGGTATTGACTCTCTCGATGTCTGTCGGTATGCTGGTAGGATCACCTTTTTGGGCGTGGCTGTCGGACAAATACGGCAGAAAGTGCTCATTCATCGGGAGTGGAATGTTCATATTTGTCTTCGCATTGATGAGCGCGTTTTCAACAAACTATTACTGGCTTTAGATAAGTCTTTGTCGGATTCGGAGTTACGACTGTAGATCTGAGTTATGTTGTAATAGTGGAATTTTTCCCGCTGAATTATCGAAATATGTTTTCAGTATTAACCACGCTGTTCTGGACTTTGGGATTTCTACTTTCGGCTGTTGTTTCCACGAAGCTTTCGGTGATCGGTTATCATTGGGCTCTGGCTACCGTGTGTTTTCCGACTGCAATTTTTCTTATCGGTATGATATTTCTCCCGGACACTCCCTATTATCACCTTGCAGCTGGGAACGAGCAGAAAGCTTTGAACATTCTACAAGATTTGGCGCCTGAAATGGATTTCAGCGACACAAGACTTCGGAAAACAATCCCGAGACACAGAGGGCAGATTTCACACAGCTATTTCGATCAGGTTATTAGAAAATCACAATATGCGCTTGTATCGCCTATTTTGGAACCCTGGTGACGTATGACGGTTTAATATACACCGCGTCTGACGTTGCAGGCAGTCAAAATTCAACATCTTCAACGAATGGCACGCGAAACAGCGAAAATATGCATTTAATTATGGCCTGGGTGAACTTGCCTGAGATTGTGGTGGTTTTCATAACTGGTTTAAGTTGCTACGTTTTTAGAGTAAAAATTTTAACCCTAATTATTATAGTCTTGGCAATTTTATCACAGATTATCGCTTTGTTTGTCGTAAACCATAGAATGCCATTACTCATAGCCACAATGTTATCTCGAAGTTTCCTCGCGACAAACACGTGTCTAAAGGCTGATTTCCACTTACAGCGAAATCGTTCGCCAGCGAAATATTTGCATATTTTCTTTTGAATTTTAACAGCATAAATAAATTAGTTCGACTTGACTGTTCTCAATTCAAAAGAAAATATGCAAATATTTCGCTAGCGAACGATTTCGCTGTAAGTGGAAATCCGCCTTAATGTCGTTATTCGCATCGCTGGTTTACCCGACAGAAAATCGTAGCATTGGAGTTGGAGCTTGTGTGTGTGTTGGAAGCATTGGGACAATTCTAGGACCGTTCATCTTCGAGACATTCTTTGCCCAAAAATACCTCAACGGAATTGTATTTAATCTTGTGATATTATCGGTGACAATTATAGCAACTGTCTTGCTGCCGTCGCAAAGCGCCACCTTAAGTTAAGTTACAGTTACAGACCTTTCTTATAATGACGTCAGACGCGGAAAGTCTGATGTTAAACGAAATTTGATTGGTTCTACAAAACTATCCAACCAATCAAACTTCATGACATTCCGCGTTTGACGTCAATATTAAAAAGGTCCATTGTGAACTCGATAGATTTACTGATTTGAATTGTTTCTTTCTAAATGCGATATAGGAAGTAAGGAACTAATTTTGGTTGGAGATTTAAACTGCGACATCAGCAAACCAGATACTGATGCCCAAACTCGGCAAACTGCGACATCAGCAAACTCACAAACTGCGACATCAGCAAACCAGATACTGATTCACAAACTTTCTTTAAGCACTTTATATCAATTAACGTAAGTTATATGCATGTCTTGCTCCTTTCGCAAAGCTTCACCTTAATTAAGTTCAGTTACATAACAAGGACTATGATATGGAAATAATTTTGAGGAAAGAAATTGGGTAATTTGCACTAATAGTGATAGAAAATCCGCCAATAAAAAGCGCATTGAGTAACTTTAAAGACACTATAACCCAGGGCTTTTTTCATCGCGTCCTTTGAAGGCAATCTGTAATGACTGACATGTCAGAAGGATGAAACTCGCTGACTGTATTTAATAAATCACGTTGTGCCTGACTTTAGATGCATATTAATTGGGATAATACAGGCGTAAACGACCAATCAGAATTTTTTCTGCTATCAATTAGCCTAGTATCATATTCTCACTGCTCCTCCTTGCCAAACAATGCCCTTTGCCGAAATAACTAAGAATGAGGGAAAAATTATTTTCAGCTTAGAGCACTGTGCGCCATGGAAAAGAGTTGTCGCAGCTGAGGGAAGGTGGGTGGGGCAACCGTATTGCTCCTTAAGTCTGCTGGCTGGCTTTCGTAGCAAAAGTGTGAAAAAACCCTGTTTCTGCCCTATTTTATGCATGCCCGCTCGCTTGAGTGATAAACTGAATGCCATTAAGGAGTTTGTTAAGCTTTTCGGTAGACAAAGTGGCATTGTCTGCCAACATTCCCCACCTATTTGTGTTCTCGCGGTAATGCAAGTCATTATACCAGCAAAAATAATATAATATAATAATAATAATGACTATTTACAATTATACAGGTTGACTTCGTCAGACGTTATTTTCTGGTATCAATGAAGGACTTGTGTCTATATTACCTAAAATTAAAGTTTAACGCTAAAATATTGAAAGTATTAAAAGACAGTATATTTA